>NC_083612.1:4877257-5104757 GCF_963584025.1 Labrus mixtus | reverse complement strand
TCCATGACACACTTCACAGGAAGCTGATCCAAGGCCAGCACACACAGCTGAGAGAAGAAGAAGAACACATCTCACCGTATAACAGCTGCTTTACTCCCTTTTCTTCCTGCTTAACTTGCGCTGCAAATGATGTCCTTAGATCACATCTGCAATACCACTGTTCAGACATCATGCATTCTGCCTTTTTCATTAACTTCACTCCTGCAGCCATGCAACAAAAAAAAAAAGCATCAGTCATGGATGACATTATGACCAGGGTTAAAGTATTAGCTCCACAACTTCCAGAGAGATTTATTCACGTGGTCTTTTCTCTCAAATAAAGCAGCTGAGACATTCACCATGTCTGGAGAAGACAGTCCTGCCCCTGGTCTTCAGGTAGCCCAGTAAACAGGCTCCCTCTCTGGGAAACCTTTCTACACTCTACTCTCTTGCAACTTCGTCATTTTCACGCTTCACTGCATATTATTGTGAATGTTCAAACACGAGTTTACACCATTCAAAACCTCAACAAGCTAAAGAAAAGGCGTTATCGTGTCAACTCCACAATGGCCCCCAAAAAAAACCCAAAGTGCTTTTTTCTCTAAAGCAACAGTGTATCCAGGAGACCCCGCGGATAAGGCAACTTCCCCTTTACAAAAACACTGTCGCTTATTATTTGGTCATTACATGAATAAGCAACCAGGAGAAAGAATTATCTTCGTGCACTGAAAGGATAAAGGACCAGGATGATTTTCGTGTCATTTGACACCAGTGTGTCTCCCAGTTGACTCAGTCAAACTATCAGCTACTATGACAGCAAAAGCAGCAAACATACCGTAGAGAAAGCTCCCGTGAAGCCGCTCTTCTCCCCTCCTGGTGATGTGTTCTTATTCCAGTGGAGGAGTAAAGGTTTCCCCCCTTCTCCTGCCAAACCTCTGCCCGCTGCTAGTTCTTCTCTTTCTTGTGTTTTTTTTTTTTTTTCCTCCTCTGGATGGAAAACGTCGACCCCACTGAGAAGAGAAGAACGGGGCGGGTCTCGAAAAGCGTTTGAGGAAGATTCCGTCCAACCAATCGGCTGTCGATGTGGCAACAATCCACATCTGTGAGCCAATCGGATTCCGTTCCCAAACACGGAGCTGCGCGGTGATTGGTTGGCTTCGCAGAGACCTCCCAGTTGAAACTACTACAGCACCGGGAGAGGAGCCTGGTGGAATCTGATCTCTCTCTCACTCGTGTCGGCTCAAAACAAAGCACACACCTTTTATCCGGAAATCATCAGAACTTTAATTCACTCTAAGCATCTTCAGATTGATCTTTATTCATTTGAATAGAAATTGCAACTACAGGCTTTGGATAGGCTAATGGATAACCAATCGACCTATTGGATTTTGCAAAACGTGATAATGAGTCAATTTCTTATATCTTGATTTATTGAATATTGATAACATCTTTAAAATGTCTCATCACAGCCTTCTAAGGAACAAGGCGACCTAGTTATATTTTGTCAGACCTTCAGTTCATTTGGTATTTGGACAAAAATCCCAGAAAAGCAGTCTTATCGTCATCACATAGGATCATTTTACACTGTAAAAAAACCCCCAGCTCTTATAGGTTAATTTTTTATGAGCAGAGATCTCTAGAAGTCCACAGAAAATGTCTTGTTACCAGGAAAACTGAGTAAAATACAATGCATGGCTTCATGTATTTAACAAACAAGCAGTGACAGAGGACATGTTATGAAAAATCCACTTCTACAGTGTTTTTGAACATTTATTTTGGTAACCTGAGTGTCTACTGACCCACAAAATGTGAAATAAACCCATCCAGTCCTTTGTTTGTGGTCTGCATAAGGCTCATTGCATTTAAAGAGACACACACACCAAAACGGAGCGTTCTGAGAGAGCTGGTTTATACAGGGTCACAAACCTCCTCTGCTGCTTGATTCATGTTATATTTTGACCAAAGCACAGCACAGATGTTTCATTTAGACCACAGGGGGACTGTTTGAAAAGGGGGAGAAGGGGGATAATATGTCCTCTTTAAGCATTTCAAGGTGATAGTCAAAATAAAAGATTTATGGATCAGACCTATTATTTTTCTGTAACATTAATGCGACTAGTAAATCTTCATATTTACGCTACAAAATGTTGAATCATGAAGCTCACTATAGCAGTCATAAGTGCAATAAAATCAGTAAATACACGTTAGACATCTATGCTTGTCAAGAGAAAAGTTCTATTGGTTCTTTTGATGATTTCTCATGATATTTTGCATGCTCTATTTGTGTTGACCTCTGCCTTTACTTGTCACATAATAGGCCTACATGATACTCAAAGTCTCTTTTTTTTTTAAACTTGATTAGCATAAGACAAGAGTTGTTTGACAAACCTTGTTAAAAAGCACACATCAGCCAAGTCTCCTGTGATTTTATCAACTTTAACATGAGTTTGACAAATGTAAAAATACAACACCTCCCCCTGGTGGCAACAAAAGCACAATGGTCTGCCCCTAAAAAGTATTTCACTCCTGTTTGTTCTATGATGTTTTCCTTCAAATATAGGTCAGTGCATGGCTTATGGTTGCGGGACAAAAAAGGACATTAGGCCCTCTTCTTATCTTTTCCAACTTTTAAACCCCTGGACAGCACATGGGGACATGGCCGGGGTTTGATCCAGCTAAAGTTTTCTTACAGAACTCCCAAACACACTGTGTGTGTTATCCAACTAGAGAGAGGTTTCTTTAACACGTGTTTACCTCTAAAGTCTGGTTTAACATTTCCAGGATTATTGCTGCAATTTTCATACCACTTTTTTTAAACAGTAGCTGCTTCCTCTCTCTTGGGAAAATCTGATAAATAACATCAGGCTCCAGTAATAAAAACCAAGTCACAAGTCCACTTCACTGTTTAAATGGCAAGGTCACCATTGTGAAAGAGATCTTGATCTCAATGGTTTAATTACCTGGTTAAATAAAGTTAAAATAAAACAAAACAATGCTTGCTATAGTTTTTCTACTGTTAGCTTACATGAAGAAACTTTGAAGCCCCATTGATGCATTATGGTTTTGCATAACACTGCATCATTAATGCAGCAGATAATTAATCAGGTTTCTTATCAACGATGATATTGCAAGTAAAGTTTTGGATCTTTATTTCTGTGTGTCGGATTGAAATCTACGGAGCATCTGAAGTCCCAAAAAGGAAAAAAAACAAATCTTGTGCGCACAAGTGAAAAACGTTGTTATTTAAACAACGAAATCATTGAATCTGTTGAAGTGGTTTGGACAACGGAAGAAGTTTAGGTTTCTGAGTTTGTGTCAGGTGTCTCATGTTTTCCTCTCTTTCTCTCCTCCTCCTCCCCCCCCCTCTCTCTCTTACGTCACAGAAAAGGCGCAGCTTTTGGTTTCGACTTCAGCGCCGTCAAACTGGTCGGATTTTCCCCAGAAGGAGCAGTGTGCCACCTTCAAAATAAACACGGAAAAATGTCACGTTATAGCACTATGTACTGTATATGGGGAGAAGGGGCTTTCTGGTTATCTGTGCATTTTGTTGAATACTTTGTGCAATTCATCACAAAAATATTTTTTCCACGAGTTTAATTCTGCAAATTAAATTAAATTCATTAAATTTTTTTTAAAATCTAATTCAATAGAAAACAGTAACATTGTAATCTTGTAGAATATGAGAAATTATACATTTAACTACGCAGACATGTCTTCGGTGGCCTGTTTGATGAGAAAACACAAGTTTGATCATTTTTGTTTCAGAAGACTACAAAACAAAGGCAGTGGGCAGTTATAGAATATTTTTATATATATATTTTGGCAACTGTGCAATCAGTCTAACTGTGCAATCTATTCACAAACCAGTCAACATTATGTTCATATTGAGACTTATACATACACCATGCAATATCTAGCCAACACTGTTTAACATAGCACATAGTATTTATAGTTGTAAATATTGTTTATATCTTTCAATTCCCTAAGCTATGAACATAGATTATTAGCTACATCAGTATCTTCTTTTAAATCACTTTTAAAAACACATTTTTATCGTAAAGGCCTTCTTATAATCCTTGTTTCATCCAGGATGTTTTATTTGTTTTACTGTTAACTTCAGCCAATCTTTGTCTCGGTTGTTTCTCTTTTCTCTGTTCATTGAATGATTGCTGCACTGTTGTTTTATTTTTCATGCTTTTAATAGGATTTTATTGTTGTGTATTTGTTGGGATTTTTTTAAATTTTTTCTGTAAAGCACTTTGTGACGTTGGTTTTGATAAGTGCTTTGTAAATAAACTTTATTATTATTATTATATATTATTCTTACTCTCACTTGTTATTGCTGAGTCAAAGTGAAAGTCATCTTTATTGTCAATTTTTAAAATATAATACAAAATACCAAATATAAGGATAAAAACAGATATACAAAAGTACAAGATGATGTGCAAAGGATGTGCATTAAAAATTGTTGCCTGGGTTTTTGTGATGATCGGGTTATATATGTCTGCTGGGTATCGTGCACTTTGGGTTCTTTTCTGTTGAATTGTATTTAATTATTTTTAGTATTTTGCATTTGTTTGTTCTTGCTGTTGTTTATGTTCTTCTGTGTTTGGTTTAGTTTGCTTTGTTTTTGCTGTTTGTCAAAGCACTTTGTAAACCTGTTTTTAAAAGGTGCTATATAAATAAAGTTATTATTATTATTATTTATTATTATTATTATTATTATTAATAACAAATATGCATGGACCTGAAATGATCATATAAATAAATCTAATGCACTAAGTTAGTGAAATAATTGTATTTGTGTTTTTAGCTTATTTTATTTTATTTCCTACAGCTACATTCTGTTTCATAGCATCTATAACAACCGAATTTCCTGATTTTGATCAAACAGTGGTTTTATTTTGAAAACCAACAACCGGACGTTGTATTATTGACAGCTTGATAGTCGTGTCCACATTGAAAACACTCACACACACAGGTGAACGCTCCAGACACTACAGCAACACACTCTCTCTACAGGTAAAGTACGGCGATGGGTTTTCAGCATCTCAACACTATAATCTTGTTTATCCTGCCGGTGTCAGGTTGAGTCTGAAGCTTTATCTTCAACAATCACACGTTTGGTTTTAAGTAAAGTTCACTTCTAGTGTCAGACAGGAGGGCTAGCTGTTAGCATAGGATTTAGCCTAGCAAACCAATGTTAGCCTACGCTGGATATTTGCTTTAAAGTTCAACAGATAACAACTGTAAATAAGACGACGACACTCTAAACCATCAAAGACAACGCATGACACTCCTGAATAAAAACACAGCAGTATAAAATGTTATCAGCCAAGTAAAGGATAAATAACCAGCTTGAAGGTTTAGCTAAGTAGCTAACATGACCATGAAGCGCACGATGGGACGTCACACCAGGCTCCCTTTACAAATATCAAGATTAAGGTTTATTCTGTTAATCTGCAGAACCACATTGCGGATACTTCACTTCATTATACATTTTTAAATGTGGGATGAGCTGTCCTTCAATTCGGCTCAGGTATTATTTGTCATTTGGTATTAATTTCTGACATTTTCTAACTTTTCTGAACTTTAATGGTAGATACCCACTACAAACGTCACAAGAGATCAACAGATAACCACGTAAAGTGAAGCTTACACTGCATGCGTCATGCACTAGTGATGTGTGGATACTTAAGGGGACAATTATTAAATGCATATTGAAGTTAGTAAAAGCACAACATGCATGTGAAATTAGCAACAGGGCTCAAGTTATTCTCCATCATTTTCAGAGTTAATTAGCATGCTCTGACATCTCTCATATATCCTCTCTTATCATTACTAACAGCATGTCAGTGTTTGTCAGGCTGGGTTAACTTCCTATTTGTTAGCTTGTAAAGAAAAGTGCGTTGTTGGTATTTGGGGCATGTCAAATAGAATAGAGTGTCTTTATTGTCATTATAAAATTATACGACGAAATGATTTGGCTTCACCTTAAAGTGCACACACATACAAGCATCCACAGCTAAAAACAAGAAGAAAATAAAAAAAGGAACTCTCATTCAGGTAAGATGGGCAATGTATGGTTGGAGTTATTTACAGGTAGTAGCATAACAGAATATAAATAGATATTGCAGAAATATAAAATAAAGTATGAAATTTAAAATATTGCAGAAATATAAATAAATATTGCACAGATCGAAATGTAAATATTGCAGAAATATAAATAAATATTACAGTCTGAAATGTAAATATTGCAGAAATATAAATAAATGTTACAGTCTGAAATGTAAATGTTGCAGAAATATAAATAAATATTACAGTCTGAAATGTAAATATTGCAGAAATATAAATAAATATTACAGTCTGAAATGTAAATATTGCAGAAAATATAAATAAATATTACAGTCTGAAATGTAAATATTGCACATGCCAGAAGTGTGTGTGTGTGTGTGTGTGTAAATATTTATTATCTCCTTATATCTTTTTTTTTTTTAAATGCTGCATATTATACCTTTAAACCATCAATTACAGAACATATTTATTCATTAAGTTTTATTGCATTAATTAGTTATCAATCAAAGATCATTTAGTCACCTCACCATTTCAATTATCATAAAAATATCTCACTGTTACCTACTGTTAAAAAGAGGTTATTCATTCTGAACGGAATAACTGCAGATGCGTTACATCACCATTAGTTACTGTGTGTGTGTGTGTGTGTGTGTGTGGGGTGAGGGTAGGACGGTCAAAATTGTAATATCCAAAATCCTAACATCAATGAGGAAGAGCGATAATGTGTAGATGTTCTTACAGACTGATGCAGTGTTTTTTTGTGTCTGGAAAACCTCACTGATGTTTTTTGTCAAACTACTTCTGTTTCTTATGTCATAGCCTTAATGGCACCTGACCCAGCACACCTGCAGGATCAGAGGCACCTTGCCTCTTTGCGTCACAGACTACAATTATCTTGGTGTCTGGAGGAAGGCTTTCAATTGAAATACTAGATGTAAGGGTTCGGTCATGCCACATTCTAATTTATATTTTTCCTACATTTCGATTGTGATCAGGAGTAATGGAGACAGCAGGAGTTTGTGAGATTGACGTGGCCACCAGAAGAATAGTGGGAGGCATCGATTCTCCACCAGACCTGGATAGTCCAAGTCAGGTAAAAAAAAAAAAAAAAAAGTGCTTTTCTCTGTGTGTGGTGATTTGTAGATGCATAAACAACACTCTAAGCCCAATACTTAAACATCTAAAAAAAATGTGTCTTAATACATGCAGATTTAAGAACAGATACATTTTAGGTTGAAATAAGGAAATGGCTGACTATATAATAAGGAACTGGCTCTCTATATATAAAATAAAAATCAGGCCAGACATGTCAGTACTTGTAAAGGAGTAAAGGATTGCAGTGAGTAACCTTTTCCTCCAGCTTGAAGGAGTCATAGAAGAAGGCACTTGATTCCTGGCTGCTTTAATGGAGGGCCTTTTTGAATCTTGAATATTGTGTTATCAGGAGGAGGTTGCAGAGTTTGGTTTGGGGTTGTGCTGTGCTAAAGAGGAGAGGGGGGAGACTCCTGGCAGAGAAGACAGCCCCAGCGACCTTGGGGAGGCAGAGCTTGACCCTGGAGGAGACCCCAAGACTGGAGAGGACCCGGCCTTTGGTAGGAAACATACATTGTATTCTACAGGGCCCATAGATGAATGCTCCTCAGTCCATAAATGTAATGAAATTTAAAAAGTTTGGCCTGAAGTTCCCTTTTTGTAACGTGTGGGGTTCTGCCCCTAAATTCTTCACATAGGGGTGATTCTTTTCTGAATGTTAAACACACTGTGATGCGTTTCATCTTGTCAAGAAACAGACTGAAATGAATACGTATACCTCTAAGTGACCTACAAAAGCAAACGAGACCATCAGAAGAATATTCAATCATTTTATTGTTTGTCTGTGAAGTTACAAGAAAGTTCTCCACTCTTTTATAGAACGTATACAGGCGTGACATTTTGTGTACATTATCGATCAGGTCACACAATGGGACATTTTCAAAAGCTATTATGACTGATTAGAAAGAAGTGACTGGTCTCCATAACTTATTGTCACCGTGACATCTTTCTCAGCGTACTGAGATAATTCACGTTTTGTCACATTGCCAACATGTTTAGATGATCTCCTACCCAAAAAAGGTGTGGACCAGTTAGAGTTAAATCTACTGGCAGGAGTTTACTTGATGTCTTTCCAGTGCTGTAGAGCGAAGAGATTCAGTGTTTTTCATTCTGTTATGTTTTACTCCTCGGTTTGCAGGGAAGGAGGTCGTTCTTTTGATGCAGGCCCTGAACTCGCTGGCCACTCCTGAGGAGAAACTGGCCGCTTTGTGCAAGAAATATGCAGACCTGGTGAGCTGAGCTTGTTACCTTAATCTGACCTGCAAAGTTCTGAACCCATCTCAGATATTTACAGTGATTTTAAATTGATGTATTGTTTTTGGAAAATGGATTGTTGACTCTGGTAGGTGGAAACATAGCCAATTAAAGGTGTGTAGGGGGTAGTCAGAAAGGGGGCATCTCTATCCTTTTATGAAGCCTGAAAAAATGTCAACAGTCAAAAGCACAGGTTGCTTAAATAACAACGTGGAAAATTAATCCAATCAATAGAAATCTATCTTTTATTCGTGTTGGTCCAGCTCAAAGCGCAAATGGTAGGCAGAGCTGGTTTCTGTTTCTAGACACTGTAAATTAACTAACAACTAATCCATCCATGACATTTCTCTTTACTAAACTCAAGACAGATTGGGCATAAGAAACAGAAGAATATAAGAAATAATGTGTTTGAAGCTGAAAATGTCCTATAGGAGGACCCCAGACCCCCATACCTGATTTAAATTTTAACCACTTACTATTTTAACTGTGTTTATACACATTTCAGCTAGCTATATTGTCTTATCTTGAATTTAATTTTGAAGAGGGCAAATATTACATTTTTCAATAAAACAGGCTTTAATGTGGGAATTCAACTTTTTTTCAACTACACAATCATTATCAGACCCAAAATACAGATGTGTTTGCACATGGTAAGGAAGGTACCACGTCCACCTCGTTTGAGCCATGAGGACCCCCGTAACGGTATAATTTCATTTATTTACGATGTGTCTTTAGGCATGGAAGTCTTCCTTTTGCTTTATCAGGATGGCAGGCTGTTTATATGTTCCCATTATCAGGAGTAAATAATTTGTTTTATTAATAGGGCTATTTTCCAATTTCATTAAGTGTTCTTTTAATAAGCCAATAAAGGTGCCGAGTTAAACCACATGAAAACCATTCTTTCTGTCTGCAGCTGGAGGAGAGCCGCTGCATGCAGAAGCGTCTGAAAGCCCTGCAGAAGAAGCAGTCTCAGATCGTAAAGGAGAAGGTCCACCTGCAGGGGGAGCACAGCAAGGCCATCCTAGCCCGCAGCAAGCTGGAGAGCCTCTGTAGGGAGCTACAGAGACACAACAAGACCCTGAAGGTATACCTCAGCCCACTGCAGCCGAGTTCATCAACATCATTTTATCTTCTGACTCGGCTTGACCTTAACCCCAGCCTTTGCTCTGTCGCTCGGCAATAATAAGTCCTTCTCAAGGGAGCATCATAAAGTACTATGAACGTGATAAATGATTCTTCTTATATATAAGTATGTTGTATGATTGTATCTGTTGCTGTTGTGAGTGGTACAGATTTCCCCCTCTACAGTCTGCTCTTGTCGAATCCTTGCCGACCTCCTCTTGTCCCCCTTGACAGGACGAAAACGCCCAGCGGTCCAGGGAGTACGAGGAGCAGCGGAAGGAGGCCATGCTGCACTTCCAGATGACCTTGAGTGATATCGAGGTGCAGATGGAACAGCACAGCTCCCACAACACCAAGCTGAGGCAGGAGAACATGGAGCTGGCCGAGAAGCTCAAAAAGCTCATCGAGCAGTACGAGCTGAGAGAGGAGGTAGGACCACCTACCAGCACCTCAGTTTGCTGTATGAGTCAACTCTAGCCTTCTGCTGGTGCTTTGCCACTGCTCCTGAACAGAAAGATGGAAGAACAACCAGAAAGAAGTGTTAGATTGGTATAAAACCTGGGAACTGTGTACCTGCTGCTTAAAAATGAGACAATACTGAACAGTGCCCAGTTTCATCCAAATGAAATTCTCAAAAGAATCATGTTAGCATTAGCTGGTGTGCTGTGACGTGACTATTTCCAACCACTCACCCAGCTCTCCCTCTTGCAGCATATAGATAAAGTGTTCAAGCACAAGGAGCTGCAGCAGCAACTGATGGATGCCAAGCTGCAGAGAATCACCGAGATGATGAGGGAAGTGGAGGAGAAGCAGCAGAGAGAGAGGGACTTTGTGAGTACATCTGTAGCCTCTTCTTTTCCGTCTAGTTGTTTTTTTTCTTTGTGTTTATAGTTCAGCGTCTGTAGTTAGGCCGTAGAACTGACAGTATAACAGACTGTACTGTGATGCAGCTGCTGAAGGACGCTACGGAGTCAAGACACAAGTGTGAGCTGATGAAGGAGCAAGAAACACAGCTCAAACAACAGGTACACACACACACACACACACACACACACACACACACACGGATCAGAAACACATTTATGGACAACACAGACATAAAAAACGTTTTTTTAACTTTGCATATTTTGTAGAAACATTGTGCTTACCTTTTGTGTCGACCAAGCTGAGAGGTTTGAAAATAACCCCTCACTGTTCTCGTCTGTCTCAGCTCTCCATGTACATGGACAAGTTTGAGGAGTTTCAGAGCACCCTGGCAAAAAGCAACGAGGTCTTCACCACTTTTAGACAAGAGATGGAGAAGGTGAGGGCAAAGCATGGCTCATACTTACCAGTTGTTTACTCACTGTTGTTTTGACAGCTGGCTGTATAATGTTTTTTAAAATTTAACCACCAGATGACCAAGAAGATTAAGAAGCTGGAGAAGGAAACGACACAGTGGAGGACAAAATGGGAGAGCAACAACCAGGCTCTGCTGCAGATGGCCGAGGAGGTGACCTTTTTTGATTCCTCTTTTTTTTTTTTTTTAAAGTGTAGAGCAGGGGTCAGGGCGTTTAAGGCCGAGCTGTTCATAGAGACGGGAAACAGTAGCAAAAATCTATCCTGGCTTTGTTCAGATGAACCCATGTTGAACAAGCAAACCACTTCCTATTGCTAAGTTCAAATCAAGAATATGCAAAATGCCTGTTAACGGGGACCTTTTGACTCTCCATGAAAACATGTTTCTGTTCAGCTCCGTTGGTTTGACTTCTCATTTTAATACACTGACATCATTCACTGCTGAGGGTGACTACAGGTAGAAGGGACTTTTATTCACAGAGGTGGTAAACAACAACAAGGTTACTTTTTAAACAGCTTTACTTTAACCATCTTCAGGGTGTTAGTGCTGTTGCACACGCTTCCTTTTTTCCTCAGGATTAATAAAGTACATATCTATCAAAAAACAATTCTGCCACACATTTAGAATTTAGAACATTAACTCTCACTGCTTTGACCTGGGAACAGGAAACTGTGCAGAACTGCTGGCTGAAGTTGAAATAGCTCCCATCCCTTTTGATGTCTAAACACTTATGTTGATTCATCTGTTTAGACTTTAACCAAAGAGGATTGTGTAATATTTCTTTCTAATAAGTTTGTCTGCTGCACAACACTGTTCAGTGTTTCCCACAGAATGACACGGCATCTGGTCTGTGGAGTTCTCTTATCTTAGGGTATATTTCATATTATTATATTTATATCAAATGTGTTGTTCCCTCTAAATGAATTTAGTTTTTCAACAAATGCTCAATTTATCCACCCACTCCACGACACAAAACACCAGGAGTGCGCCTCGCATTTAAAGTTCTACTCGATAATCCGTCATTTAAAGGAGTTCAGCACAGCATCAGCACATTAACAATATAAAAACAGAAGCCACGCGAAGCTTCAGTTTTGATATGAGCATAGCGCCTAAATAGGTGCATTTACAAGAGGGGTGAACGGAGAGTTGACCTTCTCTCCCTCTCGCTCTCTCTCTGAAGCTGATGTGATTCTGCTCTCTTGGTTTTGCTGCGTCTTATCTCTCCACAGGAGACGAGAGGGATTTTTTTTAAAACGAGTTTTGTTATGTTGAACGGAGCTGTCGAGGTCTCAAGCACAGTTTGAAATCCCGTGTGTTAGTGAGGTCCTGGTGCGCGCCTGCACCCTCTCTCTCCCCTGCACTCACAGCAATTTGATGAAAAAAATAAAACCAAAATATACTTGGGCGTCTTTGTGTGTGCAGCACTGCTGTTACACTAGAGTCTAGACCACATTTTTCACAAGTCTTTATTTTTTTTTTATCTGTCGATGTTACCTTTGTGTTTATAAGAACTCAGTTTGTCATAAATCCATCTTTAATTTTGTCAAGACAAAGCTTCACTGAAGCGCTGCTTACCAGATGTTTTCTCCTGGTCAGTTTCAGCACTGATGGATATGACTCGCTCTGACAAAGATGCTCATGAAACTTTGTGTTGTGTTGTAGAAAACCCTGCGTGACGGCCACTTTAAGGCGCTGCAGGGGAAGCTGGAGCTGCTGGAGCGGCTGTGCAGAGCGCTGCAGAAGGAGAGGAACGACCTCAACAACCGGCTCAGCCTCCTCCAGGAGCAAGGAGACAAAGGGACCACGGCGGCTCCTGAAGCCCAGCCAGGAGAGCCTTCAGCGGGGGAGGAAGAGGAGGACGTGGAGGAGGAGGATGAAGAAGAAGAGGAGGAGAGCGTGGCACAGGAGGAAAGGCTGGAGACAGAGAGCATCCACCAATCTCCCAGACCACCCGAAGAGGATCCGACATCTGCTGCTTCTGATGAAACCACTACTGCTACGACCACAACAACGACCAGCCCGCCAGCAGAAACACCACCCACACAGCAGGACTGAAAGAGTCTGTGTGTGAGGGCCCCGCACACCTCCAGCCTAGTTACATAATTAAACAGAAAAATGATCTGTGATGGAGGTAGAGATTTCTTTTTCTTTTTTTAATTTGAGACCTGTCTCTCCAGGTCTTTACACTTAACCTGAACCCTTATCTTTTCGTGTGATAGCTAAAGAAGATTGTATCAAGAATTCTATTCTAAAACTTTTCCCAAATTGGTTCCAGTGGTAATGATTGGCTTTACGGCGAGCACTTTCACTCCACGTTTTCTACCATAACTGTATATTCCATGCAGTCAAATTGGCTTTTCATTTTCTCATGGTCTGTCCCCGTAGTGTCACGTCTCATTGGAGCTTCTAGTCAGGTTAAAATCACAAACATATCATCACAGATCACTTTTGATTAGTGTAGCCCTACAGTCAGAATGTGACTGAATAAGCTGGAAACAGAAGTTGTGTAAAAGTCACACTGTATTGGACACAGATTGCTTTTATTTGTACTTCATCACGTTTTTTCATGTCTTGATAAAAGCAGAAGGAGTCACAGTAAAACTTGATCCACATGCTCCATGAAGAAGTTGGTCTGAAACTTGTAACTGCCGAGTTTGTTGTGGGACAGTTGGGGTCGTACTGAGGGCTAATCATACTAAGTAGCTGGGAGCACGCTAACATTAGCAAACCTCTACGGCTGGCTCTAATTTCAGCATGTTTGAAAGCTAGCTAGAAGAACTGTCACGTCATCTGATGCCGTTACTAATATTGTGTTTGAATTCCAAGTTTTTCAGTGCAGTACCCCGGCAGGTTGTGATGTTTAAATCCAAACTCAATCATGAGTTTAGCAATCCTCCTTTTTATGAATCAATGTGAGCCATGAGTCATTCTAAATGGAACTCTGGGATTTGTTGTATTTAAAAAAAAAAAACTCACTTTACGTCACCATGGAGAATGACCTAATCATGTAAAGAGATGAAAGCTCGTTGAATGTGCTCCACTTTGTTTAAATCTTCATCTCACCATCAGTTTTGTCTTTTTATGAAGCGAGTCATTTAGTTTCTGTAAGAAATGGTTTTCCACAGAAGGGTCGAAGCAGGAAGAACCTTCATCCACTGGCAACCTTTTTTTTTTTTTGAGTCATGTTTGAAAATTGGATGACATTAGAATACCAGGCCCGAGCATCTAGAAACATATCCGTGATCTCCATCTTACAGGAGCTGCAGTTATTGTTCATGAGGAAGTCCCTCAGCGTGTGTACAGAACTGATAAAGTCAATACAGGAAATAACCCAGGTTTGGATCTTGTTTCACATTGTGATGCTCTTCCACTAGCTAAAGTTGAAGCTCTAAATCAGATTCATGTCGAGCACTTCTCTTCTGCATATTCACTTTTCATTCAGCAGTTTCATTTTGGGGCACTTTTCTTTTTTTTCCCCCAGATCTTTAACTTCCTTCAACCATTCCCCGAGCAGTAGCTCCAACTGCAGCTTCTGTTCTGCAAGAGGTCAAATATCGTGATTACAGCACTTCATTTAGAAATCCTAGTCTTAATGAGTTGCCGCTGAAGCATCCTTATTGGGAATCCCACATTTTTATTTTTGGATATAAAACACGAGACTGATGTAAGACCAGCATTTTGCTTTCCTTTTCACTCCTCCTGAGTTCGTACATCAACCCATTAAGTGAAGGCGCACATTCTCATAGGACTATTTAACCTTCCCGCTCACCAGCTTGTCGCTGTTCTTTCTAAATGCAGTTTATTGTTAAGTCTGTGAGAATCATAGAAGTAATGTTGACAAATGTTTTTTTGTTCTATGTAAACTCTGGCTGCCTTGCTCAGAGCCCATCCACCACTTGGTTGTTCTCTGTTGCTGCTTTAGCGGTCTGATTGATTTGATCTATTCTTAAAACTTCTCATGCAGTATGTACACATCTTTAGGAGTTTAAAAACAAAACTGATGTGAACATGTACAGGTTCAAGTGGGGCGCGTGCATGATTTTCTTCGAGTAGAGGACAGGTCACGAGCCCAGGGAAGACTTCTTAGCATCTATTCCTCTTTCTTTGGCGTTGCCCCAGATTGACTCTCAGGTAATGTCAGAATCTACCTCTGCAGGAGAGACTAACTGTGAAAGAAGAGGCACGAGTCACCATAGCTTTGGAGAGCTTTATTTTTACTAAAAAAAACAAAACAAAGATGAGCCCACAACCCCTCTTTGATTGTACAATGTTCTTAAAGTCCTGTCTTGCTTTTCAATAAACATTTTGTAGAATTTGCACACACTGGTTGATTTATTGGGTTTTTCTGTCGTTTCCTCTTCATCACTAAAGCAGGCGGGAGGTGTCGTTTGTATTCTGCAGAACTTTTAATACACAACAGATTTTTCAGCGAGTGCTCAGGAAAATGTTGGGAGTGGCAGTAGAAAATTACATGTTGAATAAGTGAGAAACATTTCAAAATTTAAAAAAGTTTTATTGCAATTTGAGTCAAAGGAAACAACACGTCAACTTCACTTTTGTAACAACGCAAACAGGTGAAGGGAAAACTATTTTTCTTCCCTCAGTTTAACTCATTTAGTCCCCAACTTTCACTGAAGAGTTTTTTTTTTTGTACCTTATGAACAGGAGGCAAACACAGCAGGGAATGTTTCTTCAGCAAGTACAACACTAGGTCAAAAAATAGCAGCAACAAGTGCTTAACAGGTGGGAAGATGTGGTATGAAAGGCTTCCCTGTACATGACTATCATCCTTCATACTTATCAGTTTGGACAGGTGTAGATCTGGTTTACAAAAAGTCACTACTTCTATCGTCTCTGTTTCCTTACGATGTGTTTTTAAGAGAAGTCGTCTATCGGGTGGTTTTCTGGATACTCTTGAGTCGAGCTTTAAAAATGTTTTTTGTGGCATTAGCCCTTTAGAACTTACTGTACAGGGCAATATCTAGCAGTGACTTTGTACACATTAAACTTTTCTTTAAAAGGCCCTTTGCCACAAAATGTAATTTTCCAAACGCAGGATATACCGGTAAGACAACCTGAGCAGCTAGAACCTTTTTTTTTATACCAAATGCCGAAGTGCTTTTAGGTACCTGGGCTGAGTTAAAGTATAAGTAGGAAGAGACGAATCCAACTGTTTAAGCAAGAGTAGCGTCCATGCTGTCTCTTAACTTTCCACAAAGTTCATTCATGCACGGAACAAGCCAGAGGAAAACAACAGGCTAGGCTGGGTCTGGAGCTCTGGGACTGGAGGAAGAGTTGTGCACGGCTGGGTTATGATCCCTGAGCTTCCAGCTCTGATGCAGGGGTGTTGTCTGGCTCTTCATCGTTGTAGATATTCTCAGCCTGCGAGGAAAAACAGGGGGCGAGAGGTCATTTACAGCGTTGCTTCACAGTTCAGATCAAACTTAATATGTCCCTCACTAGAGAAACTAAAGTCCTATGGTAGACTTTGATGTAGTTCATTGTAATGACTGAGGCTATATGTGACCGGTGATGGACAGCAGCTGTATTCACCATCTGCCAGACTTGCATGATGTTGTCCTCGGACACTGAGCAGATGACCCAGGGTTCACTGGGGTTCCAGGAGAAGTCAGAGATCTTGGCTGTATGACCACCGTGGATGAACTGAAAAGGTAAAAAGAATTGGTCACCAAAGTGCTGTGATAGTATACAGCAAGGGGAGTTAAGCACATGATCCAAACCCTAAATGAACCATCTTATTGTGAGTGACAGATCTGATGGTGACTTGAAGAAATCACAGCCTAAATGTTGATTTTAGGATCAGACTCACCAGCAGCTCTGGTGGGCCATCCTCAGCATCCTCTGCCGACTGCTCCTCACCGATTTTACTAGAGAAACAAAATACAAATGAAAACTGTGATTTTATATTGGACAGATCAAACCAATGTTTACCACCTTATGTGAACTTTTTTTTGTTCATATTCATAAAAGCTGTTTAATGCTAAATCTCAATTGGCCACTTGTTATCCATTATAGTGGTTCTTATAATAATGTAAAGGGTTACAGGCTTTCAGGGATTCTCAGATTGACTAAAAACAAATCAAATGAAGATACAGGAGTTATATTTGTATGATTATGTATCAATGGCACTGTGTTAGCAGGTAAAAATGTTTTCTTCAAACATGACAGCACTGAGCTGATCCTCTCTGAGCAGGAGTCCTTTTATCATTAGCTTCTAGTTTTAATATTTGTAATACTTCAACATATGTTCCTTGAAAAACTAACAATCCATCACTGCGTATGGAGCTTCGGTGGATCATTTTACCTGAGATCCCAGACGTTGAGACGTCGGTCGGTGCCGCTGGAGGCCAGGATGGTCTCGTTGTGAGGAGACCATTGTACCTGATGAATCAGACAGTCGGTTACAGAAGGGCAATGTGCTGACTGAAAATCGGTTCTTGAAGGCAGTAGGTAGTAGTAATCCCTGGAAGCACTCCTATCTTTATTTTTTTTTATTTTTTTATTTGAGGCTATTTGAGTTCTTACCTGGAAAATTTCATCTTTGTGGGACTCAAAGGAGTGGAGCTTCAGTTTAAGGTTTCGTAGATCCCACAATGCAACAGTCTGAGAGAAACAAAACAAACCTTTAGAATTACACATTTGATGAATTGAGTTATTTGAAAGGTTTAAGGAGTCCTCTTCTCTACCTTATCAGCAGAACCGGTGGCCAGAATGAACTCGCTGTAGGGGTTGAAGCTCAGGCAGTTGACCTCAGCAGTGTGAGCTTCGACTGCGTGGCTGGCTTTGGACGGGTTGTTGGACCGAGTGTCCCATCTGGAGGAGGACAAAAGGTTCAGACGTAGCTGGGACATAAAATCGATATGATAGAATATGCAAAAAGGTGTTCGCTGTGTGCACATTGAGAACATCGTGCAGAGAGAAACAATCTGTGAAACACTAACATCATGAGTTTCTGGTCGTCAGCCACCGAGCCAAAGAGGGATTCATGGAGCAAATGCCAGGACACATCTTCAACCACTGCTGTGTGGCCCGTGAAGATGGACTTGGCGTCCACTACCTTCCCTTCCTTTGGGCCGGACCCGATGTCCCACAGGCAGATGGTCTGAAGAGGAAGAGCAATATGTCATCTGTTACAAGCTGGGAAACCACCGCATCACTGGACACATCAACCTGCAATGTTCTGAACCTCCAGCTGAAGATGGGATTATAGTTTAAACCTTTTTGGTCTAATATTTCCGCACATCCATATAAAAGCAGCTGAAGTATCCCTCCTCTAAGTACAGGAGCTCATTTTTACCTTAGATTTGGTTTTGCGCTTTTCTAGTCTTCTCACTACTCAAAGCTCTTTTACACCGCAGCTCACACCTACACATTCACACACTGATGGCAGAGGCTGCTGCGTAAAGTGACCATCAGAAGTAACTAATCCCATTCAGACACATTCATGCACGGCTGACGAAGCAGCTGGAGCAATTGGGGGTTAAGTGTCTTGCCCATAGCAAACATCATTTAAAGTCTTGATGACATGCGGGTAGTGAAATTGTCAGCTTTTTCTTCCAGACAGTGATGTGAAAGATTTTAGATAACAGAATCAATATTATAAAATGAAAACACTTCACAAGGGGCTACTCAGCAGCATAATCAATGCGTTCCATTCATAGAGTATATTTTGCTGTTAAAACCTAAACAACATCCTGGTAACTTATTAAAAAACCTGTCTGCCGGTTATTGTGGTTTTTGACATTTTTACTCAAATGTTTTTTGTTTTTTTCTTCCAGGGAATAAAACAAGAAAAGGAATTTAAATGTATTAATGCGTACACTTCCACATCAGGGTGATGAAGGCCTCGTTACTTACATGGTCGTCTGAGGCGCTGAGGAGGTTGCCGCTAAGGTTGGGATTCCAGGAAAGACCATAGCCTTCTTTCTGGTGGCCTTTCAGCCTCAGATCAGGATGACACTCCCCACTGGGATCTGAAACACCAAAATACAGACTTTGCTTTCACTTGCCCTGGATGTTCTCACAGTTAGACATGTGTGTATAAGCACAACGGGGATCCCACCTGGCTTTGAAGGGTGCTTGGTGTAGTCAAAGACCAGAACATCAGAGGTGGGGGTCTTGGTGGCGATGATGCAGGGATTCTGGGGCATATAGCGGGCTCGGTTCACCTCTCCCTCGTGGTTGATCTTGATCTCTATCTCGATTTTCCCGCTCACTGATCCAAAGCCTCCAAACTCTGACAGAAGAATACATTGAGACTGTAAATCATCCACGACGAGAGAGAAGGACCGATGCACTAAAACTGCAGTTTAAATCACTTCCCACTGGTCAGCAGGTTCATTTAACGAGGGATTCAGGGAATAATCACGGCTGATATATTGCTCGCTGTCAGAACCCGCCTCAAAACAACATTCAGAACACTTGGACCCTCTATAGTGACTGGTGTGCTGGATCAGCGTTGTGTGTGTATTGAGGTTAAAGACATGGACTGTACCTTGAGATTGTTCTGTGGCCGCACTAACATACAAACACTACCTGTGACAATTTAACGAAAGAGTAGTGATCCTTCAGTACACCTTGACACAGCCCATCAACATACCTGCTGGAAGAGAGAATAACACAGTGTCAGCATGACTCAGATCTTCTTTCATTTATTCCAACACTATAAAACACGACTCATCAATGAATAAACCATTGCACACCGAGTTCGAAATTGACACACATTAAAAAAAAGAAACACGATCTCATGTTATGTCGATCATGTTTGCACACTGACTCCAAAACTTTTGTCCGTCATTATTTTTTTTGTGAACAGGATCAATTTTCTTCTTTTGTCGCATCCATCCCTCTGTGTTTGTGTTTGTGTCTGTGTCTGTGTTTGTGTGTCTGTAGTGTCCTTCCTCAACCGTCAGTCGCTGTTCAGGATCGAGTGCTTTATGGAAATCTGTTTTCTTTTCTTGTTTTTTTAACGTGTGGTTCCAGTATAGAGAGCAGAGAATCAAACCGCACCACTGACATCCTGAAATACACCAGGAAGTGATCAGGATGATTCTGCAGCTCCTTTATTGACAGGTGAAACTCTCCTCGCTCTCGTCTTGTTTTCATGTGGACGGACCCGGTTGTTTTTTTTTTTTTCAAGGCGTGTAAGAGCCACAAAATTAAATAAATTAACCAAATTTTCTGAATTAATAGAAAAAAAAAAAAACGCAGCGGACTCAGTGCGTAAGATCTTAAAAACGTTTCCGGGTAGAAAACAAAAACGACTCAGTGTGCAAAGACCTTAAGACTGTTATCTTAATGTGTATGAATGCAAAAAATACATTTCAGTATATTTTAGTATTTTGTTTTGAAAGGAAATTATCTTTTTGTAGTTTTAATTAGGCATCTAGGAAATAATCATTTGGAGACAATTGTCCCAGTAATAGAACAGAGACTACACCTACAGTCCTGACCTAACAGACAACTTCTTTACAGTGGTTATTAGAAAATATTCAAGTTGTGTATTTACCTCCTTTTTCGCTGTCGTACTGCGAGGCATCAAACTGCGCATCATCATTTGGTACCTGGACACTAGCGATCACAAGGTGGTTCTGCTCATCTGATGTATGGGTCCCCAGAGCCAGCCTGTGGACGGCGTAGTCCTTCCCTTCAGGCCTGCAGAGATCCATGACAGCAGTGACATGATGTTAATCTGCATTTCGAGCAAAGGTAGTCGTTCTTTCTATTCGACATTACAGTACGGCTTTTCAGATGAAACAAGTCATGAAGACATTTAGTTCTCATTCTTAAATTACTCTAAGCATCCAAAGACTTCCAATATTAAAATGATTAGACATTAAGAATGTACAAAAGGTGTGAGGAGAAAATATTTTAGTTTTAGTATTATCTTGATCAAAAACATTTTAATTGTTATAAGTACTAACTTAAAAAAAAATGAAGAAACCTCCATCGCTGGTAGGCTATACGTGATGTCGGACACAAATTTAAAACCTATTATTTGCTAAATGGACTTATATGAGCTTCTGTTTGTGTCATAATAATAAGCGGGATGTCAAAGCTTGGAGAATACATTGAGACTGTAAATCATCCACGACGAGAGAGAAGGACCGATGCACTAAAACTGCAGTTTAAATCACTTCCCACTGGTCAGCAGGTTCATTTAACGAGGGATTCAGGGAATAATCACGGCTGATATATTGCTCGCTGTCAGAACCCGCCTCAAAACAACATTCAGAACACTTGGACCCTCTATAGTGACGTGTGTGCTGGATCGGGATGTCAAAGCTTGACTAAAATAAATTCATGTTGTGTTCTTTCTGCGACGTATTCCTCTGTGCAGATAAAATGTGCAAAATCATGCTGAAATGTGTCATGCACTCATCGACACACGAGGCCGTCTGTAAGAGCTGAACAGTTTTACAATCAATGACATCAATACGACAATAATGCAAAATAAAAGCCGTACTTAGGAGCAGAGAACTTCATGGATTAAAGAAGAAAACCTTCAATCACCTCGAGTGATCATTCATTTTACAATGTCAATCACAGAGTCTGTTTCACCATGTCTTGTGTGCGTTGTCAGAAACACATTTAGGATGTGAACATGAGGAAATGACTGCCTGGTAGTGTATGGAGTGAGATAAAACAATATATAGCTCTATATATATATATATATATATATATATATATGTAGAGAGAAAATATAAATGTCTTCATACGCAGCAAATGTTACAACAGAGGGTAGGAAGAGTTTGAACAAACTTTATTTGGCTGACAGACAAAGAAGTCAAATGTATCCCCCACTGCCTCCTAGGGCTGGGAAATATATCGACTTTTTAAGATATATGGATATATTTTCAAACAAGATAACGGGTAAGACAATATCGTTAATATCAATATAGTTTATGTTGCATTAAAATAACGTTACAGAGGTGCCAGGTCACCTTTTTCTCATCTCACTGATGATGACTGACTGACTGTCCCTCTTAACCCTGCTCCTCCTCTCTCTCTCTCTCTCTTTTATTGTATTTAAGGAACATTTTTATTTTATATTACTTTTTAAATTCACAAACAGGTAGTTTATTTTTCCATGTGTTTTCACTGTTAATAAAATACATATCGATATATATCGAGTGTCACCATTCAGCTAATCAATATCAAGATGAGTTTTGGTCCATATCGCCCGGCCCTACTGCCTCCTAACAAAATGTGTTTGTCAAGGTGTCAAAGAAAGACAGGTGTTACGGCAATAGAAGTAAAGACAGAGGTGTTTAATAAATAATGTTCATCCCTTCAAGCTTTAACAGCCTGAATGTCGTCAGATTTCGAGGACACTTGCTGTATCTCTACAGAGATAATAATAACTTTATTTCTATAGCACCTTTTAAAAACACAGGTTTACAAAGTGCTTTGACAAACAAGAACAAATGCAAAATACTAAAGATAATTAAATACAATTCAACAGAAAAGAACCCATAGTTGTTAACAGACACAGATTTAATATAGGGGCGAAACGAAGAGCGAAGTTTTGCGTATACTTGAGCATTGAACTTAAGCCACAAGCAAATGGTGAAGAACACATCGACATATATATATATATATATATATATATATATTAAATTCTATTAGAGTAGAACAATCCAAGGCCCACTTTTTTATTGTTTTGTTTTTCATTTATTCTTTTTGATAAGTTAATATGCTCTGTTGCTCTTTTGCTCTTTTATTTTCCTTCCTTTTTGCTCACTCTTCTCTTCTGTCGTAGAATGACAGAACAGATATATTTATCCATGCCTGTATAGATGATGCACTTAAATGTAGATCTACGCTCATTCTGACAGCTTATGTTATTTTTCTTCAAAACTATCAAATAAGTATTAAAAGAAAAAGAAAAAAGAAGAAGCGAACCCATAGTGCACGATACCCAACAGACATATATAACCCAACCATCACAAGAACCATCACAAGAACCATCATAAGAACCCAACAACACGAGCTGAGACCAAGAGGAGCAAAGATTTAAAAAGAAACTAAAAGAGCTCAAAGAAAATAAAAAGATAAACAGCAATAAGAAGGTAAGAGCAGTAAAAGAAATAGAAACAAGTGGTTAAAGGATAAAAAAACCAAAACAAACAATAATATTAATAAAAATAAAAAGTAAATATGAAACATAAATAGACAAAGTAAGTAAGATAAGAAATGACCAAGTTAAAACACAAGAGGAGTTGAGATAAGAGCATAAGACACACTGTTGTAGGTGGGATTTAAATACCTGTTAACATCTGGAAGCCACTGGACAGTAAGGCTGGGCCACTCCAGAGCATGAGTCATCACCAGGTCATACAGGAAAGGAGTGTTTTTCTTCCAGATCTTGTACTCTTCATTGATGACCCTCTCCTCCACAGCGTCATCGTACACTGCAGAAAAACACACATTAGAGACATCACTGCAAGCTGCAACAGAGGAATGACTGGGCTTCTCATCACATGCATGCAGCTACAGTTATTTAATAAGTAGAGGAAACATTAACGACCACTTTGTTTCCTGGATTATGAACTCTTTCTTGCACTATGTCAACATATTGGTCAGGGGAGTTTTCGCAGGCGAGCATCATAACTTTAAAATAATTACTGTTTAATGTGTTGAATGCAAACTGAACTTGGAAAGTTAATGTTTAAGTTGAGGTCTTTCTTAAGATTAAAACACGACTCCCTTAAAGACTGAATTAAAGCCTCCTGATAGGATATGCTAACTTCTCATGCTAGCACGTTTGGCTCACAAAGCGACACACGAGGATCACGACCGTAACAGTGCAGGATAAATGAGTAAACCTTACCCTCTTTATCGGCCATTTACTCCAAACTCTGCGCTTTGTCACAATGCTCGGAAGCGGTGTAACTTACGAAGACGCCGTTTAAGTTATTACTGCTGTTTCCAAACTGCTAGCAGAGAGCCCCGTTTGTTGTATCTCAGTGAAGACAGGCTGCTTCCTTTTCAGCGCCTTATTCTCGACGCCTACTGCGCATGCGTGCGGGCATTCGAAACAAAGAAGGTCAAAACTGCGCGTCGACTGCGCAGCGATGCATAAAAGAGACAGTGTAAACAACTTGTGTCCCTGTTGCAATTTGAGCCTTTCAAAACTGAATAAGTTAATTTCTACTATAGTACAGTACGTATATGCTATATATAATGCTTTCTACACTCATGCACTTTAACTTATGTCAATACTGTCCATTTACGACTCTGTTTCTGCACATTTACAATTAATCTTCCATATTTAATTTAATCTTCCTATTTAAGACTAGTAATGTTTAATTAAATCCTGGTTGTATATATTCACATTCTTAGTTTTGATATTTTTAGTGCTTATTTACTTTGTATTTAATATTATATTATGTTTAAATTTCCTGACATTGTGTTTTTTACTCATATTGTGTGTTTGGATAACCTGCTGCTGTAACGCCACAATTTCCCAGTTTGGGATCAATAAAGTAATTCTATTCTATTCTATTTAGCTTTAAGCAAAAACGTATAGGTATTGTTTCAATACCGGGTTTTTGGATTATGATGTGTTATAAAAAAAAAAACAATTTCCGTCAAAGCAAAGGGAAGTCAGATTCTACAGGACTCCTGAATGTGTCGGTATGTTCAAATTAATGATAACATTTCCTCAAATAACCACGAAGTGTATTTAAAACAGCAACCTTTCTAGAAATGAATAAAGAAACACTTTCACAATATATTAAGCTATCTAACAGCAATGTTGATAAATACATAAAAAGAGTACCTCAATTTAATGACAGTATCTAAAATTATAACTAAGCATCTCATAATCTGATAATCATGAAACCCTTAGAATAATAACTTAAAATCTCTATGTGATGGCAAACATTATCACATTTTTATTTAATATTTTATATCATATTTTGGTGTAATAATGACTTTGAACTCTGCTTCATAACACGATAAATTCTCTGATAACCTTATATCTCAAAATGACTTTTTCTCTAAAATTAAAATATATTGTTATAAAGTCTTTCATTCTAATGACCCACATTACCGTTTTTTCATCACATTATCACGATGAGATTCCACAACATGATCTGCACTGCACTAATATGTGTTTTCTTGTTGTTGTTAAAAAAATATGATGCATATAATAACAGTTGATCACATTACAGTTGTTCTGTCCATAATTATCTTAAAGGTTACAAAGAGAGAGGTCTGTATGATGTTTATTGGAAAGTCTGGAAAGACTTCAGCCGAGATGGAGGCATGCAGCCACAATGAAACATTTAGTAATAGGTGAAAGAACAGCTGAGTCCAGATGCATCTGAGGCCAAAATGGTAAGTGGACTGCACTTATGTAGCACTTCTCCAGCCTTCCAGCCACTTAAAACACTTTTACACTACCTGCAACATTCACTCTTTGACACACACATTCATGCTCTGAAAGCAGAGGCTGCTCTGGTTAATGTCCATCTGGTCAGCAGAACTCAACACCTTCACACACATTCACAGACTGATGGGTATTCATAGAGGAGAGCGGGGTGTATATGGAGTATACCCACTTATTTTTACTTCTAAATCCCGTCTGATTCACAATATTCAGTAGTATGCTGCAATTTGTTTTCCCTAGAATGCTAGAGGAGCAACTTAGGATTCAATATCTTGCCAAAGGAAACTTCAAACTGCAGGAGCTTTGGATCAAACTGCCATCCTTTCAGTTGAGAGATTAGCCCCCCTCACCCCCCCTACCACTTAAAATCAGCAGGCCAACGAGTCACCATTTTTAATTTAGGTAACAACATTGCTTTTCCTTTGGCAGCGCCCTCAGAGAAAACATTATGTAATTGTTTAATCAGTGCTAAGGCTCTGTGAATCGAGGAGCGTGTACATTTCTTCTTTTACAAATGCAACGACTCTTGTCTCGTGTTGTGTAAAGTACAAACGCCCCACGATGCATTCCAATGAGTTTATTTTGTAAAAGTCTTATTCATAAACAGCAAAAACAGTTTACAGTAGATTACAAACTCTGAAAATGCAAAACATGTTCCAAATACGAGCATAACAAAGATCTGAAACAAATAAAAAAAAAGAAAAAGCATGAATATACAGACAGAAGATGTCTTAATCAGCTATCGTCAAAAAATAAATAGGTTTATATCTCATGACAACAACAGTGGAAGCAAAGTAAAGGCAACTGGCACAGAGTCAAAAGACAATGGAGTCTGGTGTCATCTTGAGTTAACCTAAGAAAACTGGCACAGGGACAATTGGAAGGTTTAGAAATGTCTAAATGTATTATCACGCTGTTTGTTTCCACAACTGATCAAATCAATCTTCAGTTTCCTTAGAAAGTTAATGTGGTTCAATTTACCGTCAGGTTCAGACGTTGAAGAGCAGGACTAGTGGATTGTTTATTCTTGTTCTTTCATGTCCCTATAGCATACCAAAAATACCTGATTTACACTACCAACCAATGGACACCTTCATATAAGAATGATCAGGAGTACAACAGTAGATAAGAGTACAACATGCCACTTTAAAAAGCTTTGAAATATACAGTGATCTATTTCACAGATACACAGAAGAACAGATGTATCACTTTCCCATAAAAAGATGAGCTGTTACCTAGAGCAGTCCGAGTAGAATAATGTCCCTATATTCTACAAATCAAAATATACAGATATTGTTAATATTGAGTTACAATGTGTAACCCTGTTGTGCACAACACTTCATACATTTATCTATGTATTTCCATTCCTCTTTTTTTTCGGATTACATAAGAGTAACATATAGGGTGATGGGCTAATGTTTGACAATTACTGAATATTCATTTAATCTCTCCTAATTATCGTTGTAAAAAAAAAAAAAAGAAGCAATTTCAAGCTACAACTAGAGTGATCAGTTCACTGTAATACCCAACATATATCATAGATGGTAGGAGAGTATATATGCATTTGTACACAGTGACAGGTGATCATGAGTTATACACTGTGATACTGTAGGTATGAACAGCCGAGTTGTAATTACTCATCGGTGGTTACCTACGCTAAAGTGTGATGATGAAGTATCGGGAAGGACATGAGACTCTCCAACCCACTTTTTAATCCGGCCTAAATAGGACATGAGGTGACATTATTGTAACATGTCACATAATGGAGACGAGATGCATCAACACTTAATTCTTACTGTGACACAGATTTCACAATGTCATGTAAAAATGACCTTCTGAGCATCGATTTTCTAACACTTACTACAGAGACTGTAAGTAATGTTATTCACCATTCTGAAACACACTGTATATGCACAGCTAGTGACAGGGGTAGTGGTGAAACGGATCACGGTATCACACCCAAAGGTTGTTTTGTCAAAGGCATGTGATCCACGGTTTAATGGAAAAAGTTATCATCATGGGGTAAAAGAAATGTACAGTGTGCAGAGTCTCAGTGGAAAGAAAAGTGTGCCTGGTGACACCATGGAGATCTGCTGTATAATATGAAGACAATTCAGTTCTATAAATAGATATTTTTATGCACATTTTTCGTGTATTTTCACGCAGGAATTGGCTGCAAAGCTCGGTTATCACAGTGTGTATGTATAAGTTGAATCAAACAGTGCTTTGTCTTTTCTCCTGTCACTGTTTTTTTTTAATGCTGATTTCTGCTGGTGGTTGCCAGTGACAAAAATCAGTAGCTCCCTCGTTACATTATTCAGAGGCGCTGCTTGTCAACAGGCAACAGGGGGCCCCTGAGGGCTCACAAAACCAGTAAGACAGTAAGATACCTGCCTAAGGGGATCCCATGTAAATGCATTAAGTTTGTTGCCTTGCAAAGTGTCGCATGTGTTACTGGTGTGAAAGTCAAACAAGAATAATGACGAGGAATTATTTGTCTTTATGAGAGAAAAAAGAAACATTAAAAAAGGGGAAGGGGAGTAAGCGCCGGGACAACGACAGACATTATGGTGATAAATATGGGTTGTAGGGCCCCCAATTATTTTTTTCCTGGGGCCCCAACAGACTCTAGAATCTTCAGACGTTATCCTGCACCCTGTGGTCTTTAAATTTAGAAAAACAAACTCTCTACGGCGCTGTGTTTGGTCCAAAAACTGTAGACTGTTATGAGTCAAAGCTCACATGTTTTGTAAAATTACAGCAAACCTGTTATTCACCAAAAGATTTCCATGTGTGGCTGATCCAAAAAAAATAAAAAAGATCCGATCTGTGACATAAAAATCAGTGCTCCGTTCCAAACCGTGAGATTTGTGATCCATTTCACCACTAGTTGTGGATAAACACTACTGATGTTCTTACAGTTTTAAAATGTCAAATACAGGCCTATGATTAAATGTTAAATAGTTAATGTAACTTTGGGCCACCCTAATCGCCTTAAAGGGTTTTAAATAGCTTCAAAAATAAATGTCTCACAGGTCATAAATGGGGAAAACCTTACAAATCAAACCTTGTTGGTCTGATTGGGCTTCAAATAAACTGTTATCACAACACCTAATGGTTACCAGTAAAAGTCTTCAAGTTCTTAATGCCCCTTCAATCATCCTGTATTTTCTTTTACTTACCAAGATTAGCTAACACGCATTAAGAGTCAGTAGATAAAAATGGTTACAAATCTACCAATAATTCTTTTGTAGTTAAGAGACTTTGACATTTTTGCATTGTCCGGAAAAATGGTGTGACATAAACACCGATTCTCGTCCTGGCATCCGCATGGGGGAGTGACACCAGGATCAGTTATGGATGCATTTTTCAAACACACTGGAAGTCCAACAGAGAGGTGGTGGAGAGACGATGGCGGCCAGTAGATGGTGCTGATGAGAAATCATATTGTAGATTCACCTCTCCAACGTCACAGCTACAAAGAATGATCTCCCTCTTGCTTTCTTCATTTAATGTTCTTCTATGAGCAGCTGGTTCTTTGGGGAACAAGAACAATGACACACAGTTATTACTTGCATCAACTCATGCTGACTAAAGTTATTTAAGTATACTCAACTACTGTACATGTCTGAATATCAAGACGACCCCAATAGTTACAAGACGAGCCGCTCATTTTCAGAAGAAGACTTTTTGAAGTCTAAATCTTGTTGTTTGAAAGAAATCAATTCCTGAATCCCACCTTACTGTCGGTGGTATTTTGCATGATGTCATTGTCGGGGTCTCCTCCCTCCGAGCCGCTCTTCTGGTCGTCGTCTTTCCCGTCCTTCTCCAGGTCGTCCTCTCCAGATGAGATCCTGGATATTTTGGAGGATTTCTGCCACAGACACACAGATCAGAGAGCGGGAAAACGTACGGAGTGTCAGTGTTTTAATGTCTAACAGCATGTATCAGGACATCATGCATTGAATTGGTAAGATGGGGTCAAAGGTTCGGGTTTCAGTTAAGACAAATGTTTTCAAAGTGGGAGGCGCCAGAGGACTTCAGGGGAGACGCAACATGAGAATAAATCATTCAGAAAAAATTGTGAGCATGTTAACTAAGGCCCCGTGTCCACCTAGCGTTTTCCTCTGGACAGAAAAGTGCTGGTTGTTCTGTGCTGAGAAGAAAAGCGCTGTGCGTCTGTCCTGTTGCCATGACAACAGTCTGTTGACAACGGCCGCTGTATGACCGACACAGCTTCGTCTCTTTTTACTGTATGTTTTATTTTATTTTACATTGTTTCTTTCGGGATGAGACACGGAGCAAAGAGGATGTGGGTTACAAGACACGAGGACCAACCCCGGGGAATATCAAACATTTGGAAAAGAGCGCCGGTGACGTCAAAAGCGCCTTTCTTAAATGTTGACAGATTTTCAACTTGAGCGCTCTGAGCCGCTGCACAAGCGCTTGGAAAAGAGACGCTGCACTTTTTCTCTGGGCGGCCGCTTTCTGCTGCGGACGCTCTCTCCTCATTGCTACCAATTAAAAAAACACAGAACAGATGTGAGGTGGACACGGGGCCGAACTGGAGAAAAGTGGATCGATATTTATACACTATAGAGAGAGGGAGGAGACAGATTCTGGAGCATGTGGAAAAGAGAAGAAGAAGTGTTATGGTTGGAGAGGGGAGGAGCTCACATAAAAGAACATGTATGAAACATGTTGAAACACAAACAAGCTGGAGGAAGCGTCAGTGTGAACACAGTGCTCGGGACAACAGAGGACGTTTGACTTCACTCTCTTTACTCAACAATATATTTAGTTAGGAAATATTTATTATCTCCTTATATCTTTTTTTTTTTTAAATGCTGCATATTATACCTTTAAACCATCAATTACAGAACATATTTATTCATTAAGTTTTATTGCATTAATTAGTTATCAATCAAAGATCATTTAGTCACCTCACCATTTCAATTATCATAAAAATATCTCACTGTTACCTACTGTTAAAAAGAGGTTATTCATGCGTTACATCACCATTAGTTACTGTTTGTGTGTGTGTGTATGTGTGTGTGCTTGCGTGTGTGTATGTGTGTGTGTGTGTGCGTGAGAGTGGGTCGGGGACCAAATAATCACCACCACCCCCCCTACCCTAAATTAATTTTATATTTGTAATGTTAGATGATTTCAGTTGTGTAACAAACCTAAACAAGCACACTTTGTGTTTGAACGATGTGAGGACACACACACACACACACACACACACACACACACACACACACACACACACACACACACACACACACACACACACACACACACCAGCACACTGCTACCCAACAGCGGAAAGATTCTTTCTGGATGCACATGTGCTGTACATAACGGATCCCAGTTGCTAGGCAACAGTGGTTGCTAAGTGAAGAGCAGGATGCGTGTGACTTTTTCAACCTGCTTCCATTTACAGCAGCGACGGCTCCAGCACTCGTACAGTAACACGGTGAGGCAGTGCTCGTCGGACTGCAGCGAAAAAACACGTCTCCACCCCTTCAACTACAGAAGCTTTTTAAAAAAAAAATACAGGCAAGGTCAAACGCAAGAGGACAGCGTGATGAATACAGTGAGATACTGACGTGACTGCTTGAATGAAATGTGAAGAAATGTCACACACTTTATCAGCCAGAAGAAAATATTTCTCTAATGAAAATATCCTTTTACTGAAAGACTGAAATGTGGACAAAAAAAACCCCTAAAGAGGAATAAACTCGTCTTTTTTATAATTCCTGACTTCACTTCAACTGCTCGCCATTCTGCTTGTTAACAGTCGCCAAACAGGATCTGCCAGGGATCATGCTCAATGGCAGATTGATCAAATCTTGCTGTTGTATCTCCAGAGGGACTGAGTTAAGATAAACAGCAGTGCGATAGTTAATAACAATAAAAGAGTACGTCTCCAGTGCATCAGTGATAGTGAGTGTTTCATCCTGTTTTCATTCATCAAGCACGGTTTGAAACAGATCGGGAGGTTTACCTTTAATCACCACCAGGCAACAAGTTGTAGGAGTTATTAACTTGTTTGTAAATCATCAAACCGCAACCATGACTCCAAAGCAGCAGTTAATGCGACCTCTTGAAACGCAAAGACCATGGTCCATAAATTAAAATATCTGAGGCTGGATTTTTCTTTCACCCCGGTCTGCCAAATAGGAAAGCTGGAAATGTGGGAATCACAAGATTGCTTATAAGTGATTGTATCATTTTCATGTTTCTTTATCTGTAGAGATCTTCTTCTAACCCTAACCTGGGGCCCCTCTAGGTGGGCTTTGTCTGCTGTCGGGTATACACAGGTATACGGAGTCTCCATACACTTCTTCATCTCCTCTGATTCACATCATTGATTGATTGACAATATTCAATAGTATGCTGATTTTTTCCCCCCCAAGGATGGAGAGATTGGAGAGTACACAGCACTGACTAAATATACAGGAGGAGTCTAACATGTCACGGCTTATAACAGATGCAGTTTATTCTTTGCTGGGCGGGACAATTAAAAAATAATTAAGAGCGTACCCACTTCTTTAGTCACCACTACACACGAGTGACATGAACATATTACCTATAGAATCATGATAACAGATATACTGTAGTGTTTATTTAAAGGTCTTTTGTGTGCATGCCTATTCTGTCGGGATTTTATCAAAACAATTCAAATTGATGTTAATTGCTTTTCTGGGATACAAGTTATGGAGGCCGAGGCGCTGAGGGAAAACAGTTTTTGAGCTGTTGGTCCACATGTCTCTGCTAACTGTGCTGGTACCTTAGATGCAGCCGTCTTTTTCCGTTTGGATCCAGTCTTGTCCCCCTTCAGCTTCTCCTTGTCATCCTCCTCGTCGACAAAGTCGCCCTCCTCGCCCTCGCTGCTGCCGTCCGCAGCGTTTCCCCCCTCCTCTGTTTCTGATGAACTCTGTTGCTGGATGGCCTGTGCAGAAACAATATTCACAAGTTTCAACTAAAACAAATACTTAAAAAAAAAAGAAAAGAAATGCAAGATCCACTGCTAATGACGATTCATCCACCTGACGTACCCAAACCCCCCCCCCCCTTCACTTTAATATGTTTCCCCCGTGTCTTCTCTCCGCTCCTTACACATAAGAGACTGCCCACTGACCTGATAGCCTGTGAACTTGACTCCAGGGTTGTTCTCGATCTCCCACAGGCCCTCATTAAAGCCTTTTCTCTTGTTAGATTTGCCAAATTTGTCTTTATACTCTTTGTAGGGCAGAAGATCCTTAGGGCCCAGGAAAGCACTAAAGAGAGGAGAAGGGACATTTACAGCCGCTACTGCACAACATGTTTCAGGAGTCTAATTCAGCAGTAACTGATATATGAGCAGAAAATAAGAGCTAACCAAAGATGTGTGTATATAATAACCTATAAAATACCCATCTGTCCATATTTACCTAAAAAGTTTAGTTATACAGAATCCTCAACATAAAACTTCAATGTTTGAAACACAGAGAGATTTCAGTCTTAATCCTTTTTTAACACTAACTGAATATATAAAAGGTCGAGTACTTCAGCTTCAATGACTTGCTCACTTATGATTTGATATGTTTGCACATTTTACAGATTCATCATTTATTGAGAAATTAAATAGGTGAAAAATTTGTAGTATTCTTGAAAAGTTGGGAAAACAAGGCTGGACCTCGAGTTAGAATAATAACGATGACTTCTATGCTGCAGGCTGAACTTTCACAATGGAGCTGAAAGAATGTAATAATTGTAATTGCTGAGGACTGCGTTGGCAGTGGTTGAACAACACTTAGAGTTACAACTTCACGTGGCAGCCAATGTCCAAACCTATCCAAGTCCTATATGGTGCAGCTGTATCACAATCTCCATTAAATCTGTATATGGCACTGTTAGTGCTACTGGAAGGCTGCACATCCCGGGAAGAAAAAAAAAAAAAGGGTGCCTACGTTTCATGGGTGCCAAAGAAGAAGATGGGGTACTTGTTGGCAGGCGGTTTGACAGCTCCTTCTGGAAGCTCATCAATCTGAAGGACACACACAGAGAGAAAGAAAACTGTTACTGAATATTTATCACACTCCTGTTTTTAAAGATTTATCTGTTACCTGTCATCTGTTAGATTTGATTACATTACCTTAAACGGCAGAGGCCACTGTGGACAACAAAGCCTCGATGTGGGCTACTTAATGTAAACTGAATCAGTCAGTGTGATGGCACAGAGACTCTGCTGGTAACTTGTTAGAAGAGGTTAAAAATGGAGCCTGGCAGCGTGCAGCACTGTGCAAAAACAACAGCAACACGCAGGCATGATCACCCATGTGCACTACTCAATCTGACGCCACACTATCTGTCTGCTGCCTAGTTGGCCTGAGTGTAAAATACATGATTTTACGCAAATAAGGAAGGTTGCATAGTAAGTGCTTGAAACAGGCGCTGCGGGTTACCTGAGGTCAACTGACTCCGTTATTCCAAATAGTCTTATGAGACAGCTCCGTGCAAATATACACATTAAAAACACGTGTTGAACTATTTACTGAACATAACACGTTATTAAACTTCAAGCAGGAGCGGAATGGAGTAAAATATAATGCGTAATGGAGTCCCCCCCCCCCCAAAAAAAAGGTTACGTTCTTTCACATTTCTAACATGTCTTCATTTTGACTCAGCCTGGCGGAAACAAAGGCTTCTTCTCTACAAGACGATGTGCTTTGTCACAGACGCAGAACAATGTGTGTGTGTTTAGAGTCAGCCTGGGACATAGGTCGAGGAAGGCGAAGCATCCCTCCTGTTCCCCCAGCGAAGCAGCGGCTGTATTGTGTAAGTGAACCCCGCCTCCCTTTGCTCCCAGCCCGGCCGCATCCCAGACTCACCCTCGCCGGCCAGTGCGGGTATCCCTTCATCTTAGCGAAAACCAAATCTCCTGCCTTGTACTCCCGCGGCCGTGGACGAGCCATGTCTCCTGGATAAATACGGAGCTCTGACGTGACGGTGTAATCCGTTTGCTGTTCTCCCCGGGGCCCTCAACGCAGGGCTAAATTATCGACCATCAATGTTTTTATATCAAGACTGCAGTTTACACGGAAATAAATAATTAAAAAAAAAAACGCGGAACACGGGGCCTGAAAGAGGTCTATCCTCTTACGCACAGAATCAGGTGTAAACGTGATGGAGAATGGCTTAAGTTGCAGCAGGGTACCTGTGAGGCTGTCAGAATAGGAAAAAAATCAAACTTCCGCTTCCGAAATAAAAGCAAAACTGACGCACATTGGCATTTATTTTAGTCGTTGGATTCATGAAAATAAAAAATACATAAAAGGTATTATATTCAAACCAAGAATTCAACATTTAAACAAGTTGGCCCACTGTCTTTACTCCACATAGGCCTGACACTTTGACACAGCGCAATAAAAGGATACGTCATGCTGAAAAGTCCAACTTTTTGGTTTACAATTAATGATAGGCCTACGTGACAACATTTTCCAGAATATCACAAACCACTGCACATTTATAACGGTATTGAAACACAGTTTCAGTTTGAAGTTGCCTGTTTTATTGGTCATACCCAGAAGTAATGACACTTTGCAGCCGCTTGGTGGCAGCATTTCCTAAGTGATGTTGGCAAACTGAGGTACCCGATTCTGTCTTGAGCCTTGCAGACAAAAAGCAGGGCTGCAAAGAGAAGCAGAATATTGTACTCAAGTAAAATTATTAAATTACTTGGATTAAGTAGAAGTCAAATTACTGGTTTATAAATCTACTCAAGTGAAAGTAAAATGTAATTGTTCAACATTTACTTAAAGTTTTTGATGATTGACCAGCAAAAATTTGATCGTTCTGTTGTATGAATTCTTCAGCGACATATAAATTCTAACTAGCCATCAACATATGTCATACTGTGCCATGTGTGTGTGTGTGTTCTGTGTGTTCAGGGACATAATGAAAGAGAGAAGTTAAATGAGCCGGTCAGAGTCTAAGAATAAAGTCTTAGGGAATGAGATCTGACACTCTTATTGATTTGATTCATTTTGTTCCTAAAACACTCCTAGCGACTCAATCCAACCTGTTTGTGCCCTGCGCTTCACTTCGTGCTCAGATTGATCGTACAGCTTATCTTAAAGTGTAGTCGGACGTCTCCTGATTACCTTAACATGGGGCCTTGTTCTACCTTTAAAATTGGGCCTTTGGAGTAACATCAGCTCATACTGATGTTAGAATATTAAACACATCAAAAGACATCAAATCTCACACCTCTATTTCTCACAAATGTGTCTTCTGACCATTTTATGGTTTGCGATTAGCAGGGCGGGGCACAGACAGTCTGCTGACCGATAGGCTCACACAGTTTGTAGTGTTGTAACATTCTGAGATTTTTCTCGGCTCCTTTTCCTTTTTATTCTATGCACGGTATTCACCTGGACTTTAAGTGGACATTTTACTGGAGGACTGGCAGGAAGAAGTCTGGATGACTTCTTTTTTTTTTGACTTTGTATGCATTTAATTAATTTAATTTAATAATTTATTAACTTAGACTTTTAAACATCATTGTTTCAAGAAGTCACCCAGCAGATGGCAGCAGGAAACACATTTTTCCCAAAGAAGGAAGATGTCATTTGGAACATTTAGGTAGCACTTGATTGTATTTGATAAACACATACCAAGCAGCAAGTGCTAAGTAAGTCTATTTATTGTTTTCTTTAAATGATCACTGAAAATCTCACCACACGTCTTTAGGCCTTTAGGCATGGTTCTATTTTACTCACTGCTTGTTTCTTGTGTGCATGTGTGTCTGCAGCTCTAGGTCCTGATAGAAGTTGCACTGCAGGTGGCAGCAAAGGCAAAGATAAACGCAGCACTGCTTTGTTCTCGTCTGTCTCCTGCAGATGTTTTTTCGGAATTCTGAGCCGGTGTCATGTACCCCTTCTCCAACATCAGGAAACCATTAAGCCCAAAACGATTACCTGCCCTCCATCTATCTCTGCTGCTATTCATCTCGAATACATCCTCTAGTTTCTTTATTCACACCACTCAGCCGCTAACACCTTAACAACAGGTGGTCGCATAAAAAGAAAGACATTTCTATGGTGCTGTCATGTTGTCAGGTGAAGCTTTTCAGCTAATAGAATTAGCCTGGGTGACTGGTGTTTATCGTGTCCTTGAAGTTCTTTTTAACACTGAAATGTTCTAAAACTTTCTGTTTTCCCTCGCACTGTGACTGCTGCTCACTGGTGCACAAAACCCCTGATAAATTTGGCTTCTATGGCTGCCAGTAGTGCACTGTCAACTCCCATGATCCTAAATAGCAATAGTCATAACAATGCCTGCGACCAGCCACAGCACTTCACGGCCATAAAGCCCCCCCGGCGCGCTCAATTTATCATACATTTTGCACTTTCACACTGTTCGCAGAAGGAACTTCGCGTGGCATTAGCGTTAGTTTGTGAAAAGGCCCCCTGACACCCAGCCTGATGCACCTTCCACGGCTCGCATTCATGCCCAACCTGAAGGGAAAGGCGAGGAGAGCACCCCGGCACACAAAATGTGAGCAATTTGGTTTGCGGCTGACACCCGGCGCTCTGAATAAATGATCTAAATGCTTGCCAGAGATTGTTTTGCCACTGCCGCCCCTGAGCAATGACACTGGGGGGGGGGGGCAACACACCCCCTGTGGCCCTGTGATGGCCGGCCAGGATGAATGTAAGGAAATGAGGCAGACATCCAGTAAATAATAGTTGCCATTGTGCCCCTTGGCAAGCGGCAGGCTGGGGGAGGGCTCGAGGGGAGGGGGGGGGGGGCTCGCCATGATATGCCAGGGCCTGACATGGCACCCGGACCCATAGCTGTCACCCCTGCGGAAACATCACCCTCGCCTCCACAATTTGTGCACTTAACACTTCAGTTGGCACATGACAGGTGCTTATTTCCCCGCACTGGCTTTCCCCTCGCAGTGATGCCTCTGAGCCCAGGGCACACACGGCATCTGGTATGGATGTCTGTCCGCGATGCTCCACGCTGCAAAAGTGTGCGACTACACTAGTGATACTTCACATCAGCTCACACTGCATTTTCAGCCCACTGAGCATGGCTGTAGTGTGCTTCAGTAGTGTGTGTGTGTGTGTGTGTGTGTGTGTGTGTGTGTGTGTGTGTGTGTGTGTGTGTGTGTTCATATGTATATGGGGCACAGAGGAGTCATGGTCACATAATTTACAGCAGGGAAATGGTCATCTAACAACACTTTCCCTACATTTTAGATTTTCAAATTTCACAACCATCTTTTTAAATTCCCAGTGACAGCTATTTTAGAATCTGCATCACACAAAAAAAAATCTGCATTGTTAATGTCTTCAGCTTTGTTTTTTTTCACCCCTGCTGACCTATGGGAACAGTAAGGCTTAGGGTCCTGTTATAACACACCATCAGCATACACCTTTTATTAAAGGCTAAACGTTTACAGGCTTCCTGGTTGAAGCTGTAGACATGATTGTTGCTCGTACTCTGGCTGACTCTATATGATGCTCTGTCTCAGACGCTTTTCTTGCTGCTATTTACATTTTCCAAGAGGACATTGTTAAACCACACACTGGAAAAAATATGACTTATATTCCAGAAAATCCCAAATCTGTCAACATTTCGCAGATGAAATCTAATCAGACATCAGATCTAATCAGTCAAAGCTGCTTATAATGATATTGTCCGCATGTGGTTTCTGTAATGCATCCCTCACAATACCAGATTTAGCCTATGTGATTTTCTATGATTTTTATGTATCCCCAAAATCACATTTTGGGGACACATAAAAATCTTAGAAAATCACAACTTGATTATCAGACAACTACATAAAGTGAGAAATACAAAGAAATCCATTTATACTATTTCACTGTTATGCAATTCTTAGTGTGCAGGCTCTTTTCTGGGAACAAGTAGGGTATGACCCTGGTAGCTACATGACAGGATACCATAATATGCTGAACATTATAGAGCCATTGCATCAATGTTTGTTGCCAAATCTGTTGTACATGCAAGTATGCAAGACTCGGAATAAATGGACTAAAATGGTAAACTTGAGCTTGTATTGCACTTTTCTAATCTTCTGTTTACATGAAGCGTGTTTTCTTAAAACCGCAGGTCACACCACATTCACACACTGATGGCAGAGGCTGCTATGTAAAGTGTCCATCAGTATAAACTAATCCATTCAGACACATTCACATGCCCAAGGACTCTTCAACATGAGACTGCAGCTGGGGGGATCGAACCCATGACATTACGTTTGGGAGACGAATGAATCTACCACTGTGGCTCAGTAATCCCTATTGGATATAACAGATCGGTAAACCTTCCCACCCATCATACATTAAAATGTTGCACATCAAAGCTGCAAAAAGCTGGAGAAATATCTCTGGTGAATTAAATTTAGGATATTAAAACGTATATCAAAAGAGAATCCCTCAAAAATATTTTGTGTATAATCTTGAGGGTAATTTGAATATCTTTGAAAAATACAAATCTATTTCTACAATCATTTGAGCTGTATTTAAGGGAATTTATTTGAGTTACACTTAATTGGATTATCACACAATCACAGCTACAGTCTGTCACAATGAGCCCCAGCAGCCGTGCGTGTCAGAGCTTGTAAACTAGCCCTTCCCTTCTCTCTCGCTGCAATGTTAACAACCACAGCTGTGAGTGTGCACACTCATAGTAAGAATAATAAAATAATAATAAGAAGAAGAAGACAAAGAAGGAATATTGTTTCATAAATTGGTTGAGCATTCCTCTATATATCAGAGAGGTACATCCCACCCTCTGACCCCCTCAAGGCAGTAAAGGCAGTCTTTTATTTTTCAGGTACAAATTAAAAAAGTCCCAAATCATATGATCACTAAAGTCTTCACAGTAAATCTTCTGTTGTGTTGTGATGTGTTTGAAAATATTTTGGTATGAGAAATGTTCCATAAGCCTTATCCTACTGGTGTCAAACTCAAAGCCCGCAGGCCACAACAAGCCTGATGTACAAAATTATTATATCAGGTCCACAAATTATTAACATATTTCTTTCATACCTGGCACACACACTTTTTATACTACAGGTCCCAGAGTACACCACAGCAGCCATTGTGAAAAATCAAGACCTGCTAATACCTGCTTCTTCTCCTCACTGCTGCGTCTGTGCAGCACATGAAAACACGTCAGTGCTCCAAACCTGCAGGGACGCAGTGTGATCACGGACAAGTGTGATGCACGTCAGATGCAGCAAGCAAAACTTGATTGCTGCACAAAGCAGAACTTCACTGCTGTGTTAAAAACGTTGCATTTAAGCCGATAAATTGAGCAGACTTGACACTGACTTTGGTGCTCGGAAATGTAATTTTCAACTGCTCAGTAATCAGTTTGCAAATTTTCCCAGAAAAGCACTCGTTAATGTCCTATTGCTGAAAAATCTAAGTAATTTGCAAACTCAAGATTAAGTAGGTGTGGGCGCTGCACGGTTCCCACGCTTCATCCCTGAAAACTCCACCCACAATCTGCATGTTTGGAAGCACATAGGCCTATACGTGAGTGAGTTACTCTTATCTCTTTAGTGAGACATGACATTTGAAATGACTCAAAGAATAAAATCAGCAAAAAAATGAAAATGCTTTTGTATTTTATATCTTTTATATGTCTTGTTTGTCTTGTTTTTTTTTTTTCAATGTCTTTGTTTTGCTCTGGACTCTGTAAGATGCACCAAAGCTCATAATTCTGTTTATATGTCATTATACAGCTGATGAAAACATTGGCCAAATTTAAGTCTGTCGTTCTGGTCTTACCTTAACGAGTTTGAAACCCCTCCCTTAGCCTCGGTTTTTAGAAATGGCTGCGCTGTCCAACAGAAACAGGGATACAGTGCTTTGTGAAAACTTTGTTAAGATTCGGCCCCTTTCTGTACAAATCAGCCTCATTGCAAAAAGCTTTTGATTCACAAACACCTCCACTAACAGCTACATGCAGTTAGAGAGGAAGAGTAAGAGTTGATGGTAAATGGACTTGAGTTTATCTTTATCTTGTGTGACCTGCGGCTTTTACACCGCAGGTCACACCTACACATTCACACACACTATGTAGTGAGATCATCAGAAGTAACTAATCCCATTCAGATGCTGCTGACGAAGCAGCAGGTTAAGTGTCTTGCCCATGGACACATTGGACATGTTGCTGCTGGGGATTGAACCCTTGACCTTCCGGTTGAGAGACAACAACTCTACCAACTGAGCCCCAGCAGCCCCGTGGTCACTATGAGTACTTGACACGGAGCAGATAACGGGAGCAATGCACAGTCTGTGGTGCTATTAGCAGCCTCATTGTATTCTTGATGGACGGGGCCTTGACATGGTTAAAAATCAAAAACACAACCTGCTCACAAATGATCAGAAACCTGGAGAATGTCATTAATGTTCACACAGGTGAACAACCAGGTTCTTTAATGATCAGAATTATAATTAAGCTGAAAGCCAGGTTACCAATGACCACCTAAATAATTTAATAATATTTACAGTAAGTATTTTTTGTATGTGTTTTGTCTATAAGTTCCTTTACACTTCTGGACCTTCCACTCAAGATGAGTGTTTTTTTTTCTGGATGGTTAAAGCGAGCCAGAATAATCAAAGGACTTAATCATTGAGCTAAGAATGGAAGCAGCGGGGTATGGATGTTTCCTCATCCCCAGCAGCTATCGAGTTAATCCCACTTTTTGATTTGTGATGGCTCTCAGAGACACACACACACACACACACACACACACACACACTGTGTAAAACAATAACACATCTCCCTGCTATTGATCAGAGTTCAGAAGAAGCCTCGATCACAGATTCCTTTTATTGATTTGTTCCCTTCACAACAGTCCAAACATCAACGCAGCGGGCTGTCAGCGTTAATGACAAGCCAACTTCAAATAACGGGAGGTTTAGTCGTATTTGGAGGCAAAAGCCTTTGCATGAATTGTTTTATTGTAACTGTTAATAGCAGAGTTGGCGTTCGCTGAAGTATCTGAGAATTCATCTTCCATGTAGTGGCTGTAAGCTGCTTGGCCTTGAAAGTACCCACTCTCCCCGGCGTTATTAATAATTGAATGTCCTGTTGAGACTGTCTCTTACCTTGGCGCCCTAAATGACTTTCCGGGATATTGTAATCAAACTTGTCATACTAAAGTCCTTCTTCCTATAGTCAAAGTCACGGTTTCATCCTCCACTCTTAAATCCCATGTCTGCGGTTGACAATTCAAAAACAGAAGTGGGACTACTCTTTTTGTCCTTGTCAATCACAAACGAGCCTGACTCTTTTCCTGCAGGCCACAGTCAAGACTTTGGGGAGCAATTGTCAGGTGGCATTACTGTCCCACTAACGCTGCTAAAAGCTTGCTTTTTTTACATTACAAAAAAAAAAAAATTGTTGATGCATTATTTAACACCGAGATCAGGCGCAATTTCTTGAAGGATCTTCAGTTCAGAAACGGAGGGTTGCAGCTAAGGCTCCTGGGTAATTGTGTGGCAGCTACGAGCCACTGTGACAGGACTGCTTCAATTTGTGTGTCTCTCTCTCTCCCCTCTCTCTCGTTCTCATGCACGCACACACACGCTCATAGACAAAAAGATATACACCTTCCAACGACTATACTCAAATCCCTTTTCCAAACTTTGATCATTACCATATGTCTTTATATAATCTTTACGTAAAGTTGACTTATTGTCTGTTTTTAATGCATTATCTTAAAGTGTGCAAAAAAAATCACATAATTCTAACATTACAAAACTTCTTCCTGTGATGTAAAATCCGCTCTCAAACAAAACAATCACAAAAGATGACGTTGAGGCTGGCAGGGAATCATGGGAGCGATTGTATTTGCTGAACCCCCCGACCCCCCCGTTAAAAACGAACTCTGTGTTGACCGCGGTCGATACGAACGGGCAAAAGCGACCTGAGGACGAGAACATGTTTACCAACGATGTGTCCGAGTATAATTTACATGACGTTTTTATCACAGCAGCACATACAGCAACAGTACGGCAGATTTCAGTAGCAGCCCCCCCCCGCTAATGCAGCGGTCTTTGACGTAACAACCGGTGTTTCCATGGCAACGGTAAACATTTTGTGTCTCTCATGGCGACTCGACATGGCGGCTGCCGCGACAAGACACGTCCCGTTACAACTATAAGATTAAGGATTTCTCTGTCTTTGATAATGTTGGAAATATAGAAGGTCACACCACACAAACAGGTTTTCATTTATAAAATCTTTATAGCAAAACTAAAACAAGTCACCACGGCGTGCTAATCTCTGCCCTGTGTCGATCTGAGAGTTTACCTGGAAGTTGATTACATTTCTGTTTTAAAGCAGAGACACGAGGTGAGCAGTGGTTCCCAGGCATTAATAAAGCAGAGCGGACACACAGGGTGATGTGAGAGAGCCCTGGTCCTCCTGACAGGTAGGGAGGAGCGGCCAGCTGTGAACCACAGCCAGGTGGTCCCAGTCCCAAACCCTCCCACCACATCAGCCCACAACTGGCCTGATTGGCATTAATTGGCAGGTGGGGGGGGAAGGGGGTTCAGTGGGGGGCGGAGGGTGGGGCTAGAGGGGAAGGAGAAAGAGAGAAAACAAGTTTCAAAAAGAGAAGCTGGAGAAGCAGCTGGACAGATATGGAGAGTTTCAGAAGATAAATGAGCCCCATTTATACTTTCTATCTTTTTTACCTTCAGGGTTCATTCATGCTCTACGTCCGACATGCATATGGACGTTAACAGAGCTTTCTGCCTTTCCACTTTGTGTTCATGCCATCCTGATTTTTTCACGTTTTTTGGAAGCTTAAAGATACCGACCACACGTTGAAAGTAGAGGTGGGGAAAAAAATCCATTTGTGTAAAAAACTGAGATTCTTATCTTCTGAGATTTCAAACAGATTCACAACTTCCAAAAATCTAAATATATTTTTTTTGTTGGTTAATCAGTCACTCCCTGCTAAATGCTAATGCTAGTTCTTTAACTCAGTAGAATGACAAATGGAGCAGCAGGAAATTCAGCCAGTCTCACAGATGACTGGAGTAGATCCTGAAGTATGTATTCAAAAATAGAAAAAGAAATCGAATCAAAATGTGAGACACTCTAAGATTCCCGGCCCTAGTTGCAAGACCATCAAAAATTGAGCAGTGGAGTTAACAATTCAAGCTAAACACAACAAAGAAGAAAACAGAAAATGGCAGAAATCTTTGAGGAAATATTGTACGAGTTGGTTATGAACTATAAACATTATTAAGGCTGCTCGATTATGGCAAAAAAGAAAACACTGATTACTCAATGATTGTCCATCTTTATCAACTTAAACACTCTTTGACATTCAAAACAAGCAGATGACAATAGATAAATGGAAAAATACAACAAACATTTACCACACACCCTCCATCTCCCCCATCCAATTTTTCTTTAGTAACAATGTAAGATCTTTTACCTGCTTTTTGAATAATAAGATTTATTATTAATTAGCACGACACAAAGAAAGGACAAGGACAGATGATGGCACATTCCTTTACTCTCACTTTGAGCTCTCTCTCCCTCTCTGTTTATCAGAAGTTGTTCAAAAATAAACTAAATTGTCGGGAAACGTCTCATTATGCGGCTCTGACTGACATGATGAAAAGGCGTTTTTGGATTTCTTTGTTTTTACTGAAAAAAAACCAAAAAAACAAATCACCTCAATGTTTGTGCAAAGAAACATGCGACCTGCTGCGAGTTGAATCACTCTGCAGGATGTAATACGAACAAGCTACCAGTTAACCAGTCACGTGTATCTGAACTCCATCTCATATGAAGAGGAGAGGTTAACACAAGTTTAAACATTTTTATCAGATGATTTACAATTTAAAATGACACATCAAACTCACCAGCGCTCTTCAAACACTGACACTTACAGTCACCCGCAGGGCGAGCAGTTCCCTTTCTGACTTGACTTTGCATTTGCCCACACCGTTATTTTCATTTGTCTTGTTATTCTGTGAGCGATAGCTAGACGTTTACATCACATCTCTCAATAAGCCAATACAAAACAACAGTTGTTGATTTCTGTTAAGCTGTGAGACACAAACACGGCAGCAGTTCTAACATGTTCATTTTGCCCGAGCCCTACCAGCCGTATCGGTTCCACAGTCCACGAGTGGATGCAACGTTTATCTGTGTTGTCCAATCCACTGCCCGATGGCCAGCCACCCCATCTGACTGTGTTGTCCCACAACCACCTCCGTCCTGATACCTGCACGGCCTGCTCAGACCTCCACCTCAGGGGCAAGGAAGTGTGGACAACAGGAACGTGAGGATCCTTCCTGCATCTTGTCCCATGTGCTCTTTTGTAAAGCGTCTCGAGATAACACTTGTTATGAATTGGTGCTGTATGAATAAAGATTGATTGATTGACATCCATGCTGACAGTGAGAGTATACAGGTGTTGACGGTTATGTTGTTTGAAACGTACCTATTTATATTCATAATGTAAAGGAAGAAGAGACAAGCCCAACATGGGTCATAATAACTTAACTGCTAGTTCTGTTGCTATACAGAAATGTTGATTTGAATGGTCAATACTTTACATCTCATACTTTACTCACTCAAAACAACGATAACAAAAGATGACGTTGAGGCTAGCGGGGAATCATGGGAGTTCTCTCTGCTACTCCGCCACGCTGAAAACGAACTCAGCGTTGACATAGTAAAGACAAACGGGCGACGCAGACCTGAGGACGAGAATATGTTTACCGACGATGTATCCAAGTGTAAATTCACATGATGTTTTATTTATCACAGCAACGGCAACGGCAGCTTTCAGCAGCAGCTCCCGCTTCCTTGTCTAACGGTCTTTGGCGGGAACATCCAGTGTTTCCACGGCGACGATAAACACTCTGTCTGTCATGGCTGCTCATCAAGGCGTCCGCCTCAACAAGACACCTCCCGTTACAACTACATAATTACGGATTTCTCTGGCTTTGATAAATGTTGGAAATATTTGAGGTCATGTAAGTACTCAACAAAATAAATATATATATATAACATGTTAAGTCCATTTTTTATTAATTTAGATATTTTAATGTGAACATTGTCAGAAAATTCTACTCATTACTTTTCAGTATTTTTGGGTTAAGTATGGAAAGTACATTTTCTCCCAGTCATTGAGGGTTGTACCAACAGGCTAGGCATTAACACTCAATACCTTCACTCAGTGCAGTTTTAATGTGTTCAACCATTAAGAGAAGATCTATTTACTTGTACTTTCATCATCAGCAGGTGTATGCTTCTGAGTGTCTGATATCCAACATGCTGTACATTGCCCATATCAGTTGAATCCCAGCCGCTCCCTCAGTGTAGCGCTAACAGACAGCGGGTCACAGCGCCATCAGTACTGGGTCGAACCGGAATCAATACTGAGACCCAACTTCACAAGTTTATTGTACAGACGTACTTGCCTCTGTAATTCAGCATGGCTTTTAAGGCAGCTCTTCGCATGCCATGGTCTCAAGATAAACATAACCCTCATGACTCCTGTAATTGTTTGTTGAACAGTTCAGACAAACCAGCTGAATGAGTGCAGCCTCTCAATAGCGTCTCCTTGTCACTCCAGTGACAGTTACTTTGCAGGGACTGAAAACATGTTTTTTTTCTCTCTCTTTCTCAAGAAAACCCTTTTATCCTCGTGTTTTTTCCCATTTCTTTTTTGCCTGAACCTGGGTGACTCGATCTTTTCTTCCCTCTGGGCTAAATTGATGGCAGTGCAGGAGTTAATTGTTCAGGCATGTGTTTGGCTTCCTGATGGAGAGTGGATGTGGATCAGGGTGGGGTCAGGGTTCACAATGACATGTTTTTCTCTGGGCATTGGAAATGGAGAAGAGGCCATGGGAGAGTGCTGAATATAAGGGTGAATTGGAGTTCCACTAAGGCACTTAAACCTGTCTCTATACAGCAGCCAACAAAAGAGAAAATCATCTTACACATCAGAGGCGATAGCATATCCAATGAGAGCCGCCGCTTCATTGAAACTTTGTAAGAGATGACACTTTTTAAATGTTGCATGATGCACAAAGGGCTTCTATTGGTCTCCATGAAAGAACTGTCTGACATACAGTAAAAACACAGAAGAGATGGCTTTCACAGTTAACTCTTAGAAAACTTCACAAACTTTAATATATATTTTCAGACAGCCGCGGCTCAAAGAATTCAATTACGGACATCTTTTTGTTGGCTAGCTTTTTACTCTGAAAGGTCTATTTAAGGACAGGTAAAAAAAATCAAAAAAAAAATCAAACGGGGCTTGAATCGAAGTGTGAAATACCAAAAGTGTCTTATACAGTCATACCAAAGAATTCAAATGTTATCTCTTCTTTATACCTAAAGGAGAAATGTATTTTCAAAAGAAATAGAGGATAGAGAGGATAGACTCCAAAGTTTGTTATCTTTTTTTTTTAGATTATTTTGTGTACTTGTTGCCTGCAATTTGACTGGACAGACACACAGAGACAGAAAATGTGGGGAGAGAGAGAGAGTGGGTCGACATGCACCTCAGAACGTCATGAGCAGAAGTCAATCCTGCAACCCCTGTCAGTACGTCCACATGCACAGTTAAGCCGGTCTATGTTTTAACGCTCCGTCAAAAAACGATCGCCTGAAGAAGACCTCTGGTCCAAACCATGTGGCATTTGATCAAGTGTGTGGGACTAGCTCGGCTGTGGTTCAGTTGGTAGAGGTTGGTAGGTCCAGGGTTCAATCCCCAGCTCCTGCAGCCACATGTCCGATGGGCAAGGCACCTGCTACTTCGTCGATGACGTATGAATGGATTAGTTACTTGTGATGGTCTCACTGCACAGCACTCTCTACCATCAGTGTGTGAATGTGGAGGTGTGACCTGCGGTGTAAAAGCACTTTGAGTAGTCAGAAGACTGAAATCACTATACAAGCTCAAGTCCATTTACTATATACTCAGTCTGCTGATTTTGCACTTCCCTGCACCTATGTGATGTGCGTACGACTACCTCCTTTTTCTAGTGCTCCATTAAGCAATTTAATTGGAATACTGTCCGTGTCCCAGTAAATAAACACCAGCGGGAAATCTAATTGTTGATGAAAGTATAGCTGACTCCACTAGGGTGTAGGTGACCCACCCTGTGAGCAATTAGTTTGTTGGTGACCTTCTGCCGGTTGACCTTGCTGACAAGTTAACAAGCAGCAAACTGGTTGTTTGATGAATGATGATAATAACATGGACAATGGTGATATCTGAAGGCAAACGACACATTTATGCTGTTTGACTTCTAGGTCAGCGCAGAGGGGCGCCAGTAAATGCTAAATGGACTTGTATAGTGCTTTTCTAGTCTTCTGACTACTCAAAGTGCTTTTACACTTTTACTAACCCTAACCCATGTGACCATCAGAAGTAACTAATCCCATACACATGTATACGTCAGTGTTAAGTGTCTTGACCCAAGAACACATCCGACATGTTCCTGCAGGTGCTGGGGATTGAACCCACCTTCCGGTTGAGAGACGACGACTCTACCAACTGAGCCACAGCCAGAATCCCTGTGGTTAGTGTGTGCGCCCCATGTACGGAGGCTGTAGTCCTCCAGGCGGGCAGCCCGGGTTTGAATTCGCCCTCTCTCTTTCTCCTATTTCTAACGCTATCCACCGTCCTATCTCCAAATAAAGGCATAAAAAGCCCAAAAGAATAATCCTTCAAAAAAAAAATTAAAAAAGAAGGCTCGGTGCAGAATGCCTCGGGCCAGTTTGGGGCTGATAGAGGTTTATACTTGCAAGAGCCAATCGATCTCGAACTGCATTGCATAAGTTTGTTAGTCTGACTTGTTGTCAATTTGGCCTATGGTACGATTTCAGTCAGACTAAAATCGACTTTTTCTAAATGCATGTACAGTAATTGTACTGTGTGTACTTTCAGGACCGTAGCCTCTTCTTTTCTACCAGCTGAGCAAAACCAACCCCTCAAAGTTTTGCACATTTTTACCATGACTTCCTTTGCTAAGAAATGCATTCTTTCATTTCGGGGAAAATTATGCCCACCACCCTGAATACTAATCCTTAGAGAAATCGACTTTAGAAAAGCACAACTAGAAAGTCACATTTTCAAAACCTTTGGTTCACTTTTTTTTATTTCAAAACCTTTGAAAACCTCCCCGGTAGTATTCAATAGCAGCCATGAAAAAGTGAAGATCCTGAGCTTTTAAATATCCATGAATAACGGACATATTAGGTTACAGTTTTTTGACAACTTAAGGGTAAATGATAAATGGACTTGAGCTTCAGACTACTCAAAGTGCTTTTACACTGCATGTCACACCTACCCACTCACACACTGATGGTAGAGGTTGCCATGTAGTGAGATCATCAACTAATCCCATTCATACACATTCATACGCCGTCGATGAAGCAGCAGGAGCAACTCTCTTGCTGTTTTTTCTATTTTTAAATGATTTAATGTGTATATTTGTTGTAATATATATATTGAAATTCTTTATTAGGAATAAGCCCTTGAGAAGTGTCATCTCGTTTTCGAGGGGGTCCTACATAAGTAGACAGGACGTTTGACAGCACAAGACAAGAAATAAAAAAGAAACAACAACAACAAAAAACGATGACTGTCAAATGATGATAAGGCATACATAATCCGGGAAACCTACTCAAGACAGAACATGAGATGGAGTTGTTGTATTTAACGGGGATGGAGGTGGGCTGTATGGAGATGCTCAGTGTGATGTTGTGGCTGTATGTTTATTTAACAGTGCTGACTATTGTAAAAGTTGTTAAAGTAAAAGATGCAAAAAAAAAATAAAAATGATGTTTTATTTTTTGATGAAATATTTTCTTTGCTGGGATGATTAAATTTACCCTTCTGGTACTTCTGGTCCAAAATAAGCATCCCCAATAGGTGATTATAGAGGCATGTTAAAACACAACATATCTAATGTCATGCTGTATCTTTTTCCATCCGCCTCAGTCTTCCTATATTACCAGTTTCAACTTTGTTTAAAAAAAATGAAAAAAATCTAACTAACTTTTGAATTAGCCATTCACTTAAAACGGGGAATAGCGCGGATGTTCAAAAGGTTTTTTTAAATAGTCGATGTCAACTTTGATTTTCCCAAACCCCAGACGTGCTCCAGGGCCTGGAAGTCAATTTGTAATAGTGGCCGAACTCAAGGAACATCAGACATGAGAGGCAAAAGCCCAATCAGACTCTTTTCCATTTGTGAAGAACAAAAAAATCAACCAGTCAATCAACATATCTGTGCAACAGATCAAAACTGATTCATGATCAGTTCGGCTCACCTCCACGGTTCAGGCAGCCGTGACATTTATTCTCTGCATTTTAGACGCGCTTTAAAGTTAAAATATTCTCAACCCTTCACCGCAAGGCACAGAGTCGCACCGCTCGTCAATGTTACAGATGGCACAGGCAGCCAATCAAAGCAGTTAAGAGGCGGGCCTTACTACTTCACCTCTTTCTCTCCCAGGAAGAAGAAGAATGACTAGCATGTACACGCTCGTCCTCCAGACACAACTCGCTAAAGAGATGGTGGTATTCACCATACTGTTTCCTTTTCTTCAGTATGTCATGAACCCAAAATCTCTGGTTAGTTTTTGTTACCCCCCCCCCCCCCCCCCTCCTCATCCAATAGGACAGCTCGGAGTCTGCTTGAATACACTTTTCTGTTACCAAGTAACATTTAGTCACCCCGTTGGGCACGCAGCTTGGCTCCAGGCGCACCACGCTATTTTGTCCGACGCGCTTTTGAGGCATTTTATGAGCGGCCGCACCTGTGGCGGCGCGTCTCGGTGTGATCGCGGCCTAACTGCCAATTCACGGCACTTCGCTCTGCTCCGTTTCATATACGCAGCGAGTCTATTTTCGCCGGAGTGCGCTGCCGGCACGCGTCAAGCTGGACAGAATATGACAGCCCGGACAGGAAGTCAGAAAAGGAAACGCACAGAGCATCCGGTCAATTTCAAAATAAAACACAACATACAGACTCGCGATCGTATTTTTCATCACTTTATCAACATTACGTCAAAACAGAAACCGGATTAACAACAAATCATCCAACGTGTTGTTTGCATGTTTTTCTCTTTATTCCCGCGGGATCTTGTAGTTCTCCTGTGATGTGTCATGGGTGCGCTCCGCTGCGCTGACGTCCCAGACACGGATCCAGCGTGAGTGGGCGCGAGCCGTCCGACGGAGCAAAACCGTCTCGCTGACGGACCGCGGCGCGCACGGAGTATGTGTGAATTGGGGGTTAGAAGGCGTTTTTTAAAGAAAAGTTTCCTGGAGATCAGATTGATTACGTAAAACATTTAGGATTCTGAAAGCACCTTTTGAAAATGACTAACCTTGCTTTAGAAAGACTGATGTAAAAACTTTCATCTCGTTGTCCAAAACTTTATGTTCTGATGTTTTTTTTTTTTTTTTTTTGCAGCGTGTTTCAGTTGTTAAAAGTGTTTTTCTGTTTTTGTTTTAAAGATCTGGCCCTGAGAGAGTAGATCAAAGAATTGAAGTGCACACTAATATGTTGTTTTAGGTCTTTTTAAATGAGTTTGTTGACCGTTTGAAAAATGCCAGTCTTAGTGATGTAATTGGTATGAAAACACACCTTTCACCTTTTTTTTTGTTTTCATTTGTGAGAGATTTGTGCGACGCTTATTTCACACGGATAAGACAAAAAAAAAAAAGACTAACATTGAATCTCGAGTTAATTTGATTCTATGTCTACAACATTGAGCTCTTATTTGAGTGTGTTGGCGTCAGTCTGGGCCCAGAGAGGACACTTGGGTGAGTGAGCAGGATGAAAGGAGCCCGGGAGCCAGCTGGTTAGACAACTCAGCTATGTGGTCTTTACTGAGGGGGCAATGCTCAGCCCTCCTCATCGGACCCCTGGCCCGCTGCAGGACAGCCCACATCCCCACGAGTCCGGCATCTCGTGGCATTACTTCAGCCAGCTTAAGCCATCTTAAGACACCAAATTGCACTGTAGCTGGACAATGATCTGGGGTTATTTGTCTCAGCGGCTGTTGTTTGGTTCCTTTAACTTAGTTCACCGTCAGTGTGGGGTGAGGGGAGTCAGGAAATCGCGGGGGTATTTAACAAGGCTTGTGTAATTGATTGTGGCAGATCCTGCCAGCAAACAGCAGGTCCACGGCCCCTTTCACTGAGCCCAGCAGAGGGCCTGCATTGATGTGGATAAGGGAATTATCTCTACTCTGGTGACTCGAACTGGAGGACACTGGAAATTCAATTAAACCAATCTATGTTTTCAATACGCAGTACCTGTGTCTACGGCAGCCCGTCTGGGTCAAAGGTGGGTAAAAGGTGTCGCCTCAAGAAAAGGTGAATCTTTCCTGAGGAAAAACTCTGAGTTGTTACGAGGCACTGTGTTATTTTGAGTCATATGTAAAGCTGCACTTCATTACAGCACATTATCTTCTTTTCAGCTCTTCAAATAGTAGTGACCCGTGGACCAGCGCTGTGACTCACCGTGTGGGCGAACATCGCAGTAAGTTGCTGCGTGTTAGTCAAACCATTTACTTTCTCACGTGGGAGATCTGAAAAAGCACTAACAATCGGTTGCTGCGCTGAGACAGAGATAACCCACGAGACAATCAGGTGGAGCTGTTGCTCTGTCCGGCGATGGAGAACGCTGCAGCTGGTGCTGACTGTGTGAGAGCGCTTTTTGACTCTCAGGGTAGAGAGTCATCGAACCAAAATAGATGCCTGGAAGGAGAACACAAGAACATCAGAAAAATATGTTCACTCAAAATGATGATTTCTTTTGAATAAGAATCTTTAGCAGAGCGCAGCGTTTGTCACAGTCATTATGTTCACACGTTAAGTCGAGCTACTGGTACAGCTCAGTTAGGCCATTTCATTGTAATACTGAACCTTTATAAAGTGGGTTTTCATCATTTTAGTTAACATGTACAAATCTTATCGTAGGGACTTGGGTTGGGAGCCGGTTCATGCTGACCATAATATGGAAGTTGGTCTGGTAGCTGGAGAGGCGCCAAGGCACCTCCAGAGCACCACCGAGATGCCCTTTAGCAAAGGCGCTGAACCCCCAACTGCTCTGACATCTCTCCACTGACGCATGTCCACAGGTCCTGTTTGTGCATGTGTGTGTATTTCGGGGCCTGTGAGAAGCACGTCTCTAAAATAAAAGAGTCAGGGATTAATAAAGTATGTAGAATAAACATAGAATAAAAAAAAATCTATGTATGTAAATACAAACACACAGATGCAGACTTTTAAATCATTTCAAACATGTAAGAGGCAAACTAAAAGGCTTGCAGAATTCAGATCATTTCAATGAAGACCTCAGTAAGTGTGTGACACTTAAAGGCTTTATATGCTTTTTTTTTGATCCAGCAGATGTCGCCCTCGAGCACCAGCATGAAACCAAAACAACTCGCGCTGCATTGTTGTGTTAGCATGCTAATGCTAGCGATCTTTATTATGCTCGTATCTTCACTCTGCATGTAAATTTACCTGAAATGAGCGTGATCTAGAAACACAGTTAAGCAGTGAGTACAGTATGTTATTCTTCTTTTCTCTAGTCCCTCAATTAAACAACTTTTATACGTGAGGGGAGGAGTCAGCCGGCCGTCCTGGCAATGTAAACAAAGTGAAGATAGGACTCTGAAAACTCTGAAAACATCACAGACAGTGGGACTCGGGTGTTACACCCATTGTAGACAGTCATGACTCACAGAGTTATTCTCAGAGGAGATACTTGATCTTTATTATATTTAAGTGTGAAACATCACATATAAAGCCTTTAAAGAAGGAGATCATCCTGGTGTGTGATTAGAGTTTAATTCTCTCTTTTTGGCACTTTCAAAGAAGCAAGACACACCCAAAAGGAAATCTGTAATAAGACAGTAACCTTGTACATTATCCATCTTATCTGAGACACACAACAGCAGAAGGTCTGAACATTAAAATAAATGTTTCCTCTATAATAGAGTTGTCCCTTTTTTGCAGACATTTTGAAAACTCATTTGAAAACAATCCCATCTTAATGCATTTTGTTTGTTCAGGAAATGCTTCACTCGCGTTTGTTGTGAGGTCTGCTCTGCACACATAGTGACTGTGTACTACAGGACTGAGGAAGTATCACATGTCTGGATGATAAATGTCACCCAGAGGTGTCTGGCGGAGGCACATTTGATAATATTTAATTGACATATAGAGTGCATGTCTCCACAACAGCAGGGCCATAACCTAATAAGGTTTGACTGGCACTCCCCTCTGCTCCAATGTGTTGTGTTACACTCTGTCTACGACTAACTGCATATTAATTCTAATGTTTCACCTTTCACGTTGAATCAACTTTACAGAACCTGCGCTGCTTACATACCCGCTGCCAGTAAATGGATAACAAGCAGCTAACACATATCTGGATTATCAGCCAAATCACGGCTGAGATTTGACATTTTTTCTAAGTGAAATTGTTTCTGTTGTAGAGGCAGAATCATTCTTTCTTTTTGTCCAGAACTTTGAGAGCTGCACCCTTTGTCCTGATTGTTTCCAACTGAACTGATTAAACTTATTTAGAGAAACATATTATGACTGGGTGAAGTCATTCCTTCACTGAGCTGATGTCGTAGGTAGTAACAAAAGCATAGCAAAGTCGTAACAGAGGCATGTTATTGAATGATGTATGGTATATACACCGAGCGGTTATATAAGATAAACCAGCAAATAGGGACAAGAGTTGGAAATTAGCAGCAGATATAAACTCTCTGTGCAGCATCAGTTTCATGTTTTGTTTTGAAAGAATGTTAAATTACATTGTCCCTCTTAAATCAGAATAAATTAGAATTCTAGATAGTGTTACTGTAACACTTTGGAGCTGGCAGGTCGTAACAGCGGTGTGTGTGTGTGGATGTCTGAGTGTGTGTGTGTGCGTGTATGTGAAGCTGGATTGATGGCAGAGTTTTCTTACAGTGCTGTAATGGAATCACAACTTTTTTTTTTTTAAAGGCTCAAAACACAATTCACAGCATGCAGACCTAAAGTGCCTTTATTTAAAACGTCCAGCGAAAATCTGAACAGTGAGAAGTTCGACTGTTAAACTGCATTTGAATGGTTGTTTGAGAGCATCGATTTTAAAATGGCGAGGCGCACCACCCCTCCCGTTGAGACAGCATTTTCATTTAGACTTCAAAAGTCCACTTCAGTAACCAAGGGGCGACGTTACTGCGACTACGACCATTACACAGTCATTGGAGTAAACGTGTGGTCAGCTAAGATGTGCGATGTCTGGGGCAGAATGGATCCATGTTTTGTATTTACAGTCAATCAATCTTTATTTGTATAGCGCCAAATCATTAAAATGTTATCTCAAGACACTTTAAAGTCAAACAAAGACCTTACTCTTTGTTACATTATCTACAAAGACACAACCTTAATCCATCATGAGCACATTTAGAAAAGTTAGTGTGGCAAGGATTGACTTCATTTTAAGAGGCAGAAAGAGTGAGAGGAGACAGATTCAGGAGTGAGCAGAAAAAAGGAGGAAGGACGACCACGACTATTCAAAGTTTAGATTTTCATGGACTGGTCCTGATGATGCTCCACAGACACAATGTGTCATTTTTTTCAAGAGGTGCTATCTTATGGTATGTAATGGAAGAGGCCGTGCAAACCCTGGCATCATGAGACCAAACACCCAAGCTTGGTGACAAGTCGCAGGGTCTTTTTTGGTAGAGAGAAAAATGATGTTCAGTCACAGAAGTTGTAGTTTTAGAGCTGTGATGGCTTTCGAACAGAGATGAGCAAAGCATCACTTGCACACTTGAGGCTATCTGTGAACACTGAGCACCAACATCTTTCCTCAAAAGCTATAAAAGTACCATTCTTACATTCCATCCACTTACCGAAGTGCGACTGTGGCTCAGCGGTAAAGTCGTCTCTAAACCGGGGTCACATGTCGAGGTGTCCTTGGGCAAGACACAGAACATCGAATCTCTCCGGCTGCTGTGTCAGCGGCGTGTGAGAGTGTATGAATGGAACTAGTTAATAATGATGGATACTTTACATAGCGACCTCTGTCATCAGGTTTGTGAAGGTGTAAAAAAGCACTTTGAGTTGTCAGAAGACGAGACGAGCTTCTTTTAAGTCCATTTAGCATTTAGCTGTGAGAGTGTGGGTTCTCACATTCTCAGTGATCAAAAACAAGTACCGGTCAAGGCTGCAGGTGGAAGATAAATTGTGTTTATTCCTTTCTACCACACATCGTGCTCCGAGGTGAGCATAATGATACAACAGTATAATCAAGTGAAAGCACACTGTACATGGAAACGATTAATGCACGGTGTTGAAACAGTTCAGCAGCGTCGTGCATAGAACACAGTAAAGATTTAGTTTGACTTCCAGCTGACTGTGAGGTGTTTTTAAGGAGTTAAGGTGCGCAATTAGGCTTCCCCAATGTTTGGTGTTAGTAGGTGAATTTATGAGTCCATTTCAGGTTTATTGTGGAAGAATGATTGTTAAATGAATGTGGGTTAAAATGACCATTTAAGCGTTAATGTGAGAGAACATTAGACTGGGTGCAGGAAAGATCTAAAAAAAGACACAACATTTTTTTTCTAATGATTTTAAGAAAAGAACAAGATAAAGATGAAATCTCAAACAACATTTTTGAAAAGGAAAACCAAAGATGTTAGATTGACCTTGTAATAATAGATGTTTAAAATGTGTGACAAAGATATTTTAAATGACTGGTGTTAAAAGTATTTCGTGTTGGGGGGAGGTGAGGGGGTCATGCAGCAGATTTTAAGTTCTTTCAAGAATATGAGAACTCGTGTTTTAACGAAAACAACACAGACATCTACCGGACATGGTTAGTAGATTTATAAGAAGTACTGCTTTGTTGACAGGGGCGACCAAAGTGGACGCCACACTGAAGTATCTGACTGAATTTCATCATCTCATAAATTCAGAAACTAATAGAGGAACTGATCTCTTACATGCATGACAAGAAAAATGCCTCTCTAGTATTGTTTCAGAGGAAAAGTGTGAAGAACAAAATGTCTAGTCTGCAAAAACCCTGTTTCAAATTTCCTCACAATGCACAATGAAACGACTTTAAAAAACATCAAGATCATTTTTCCCAAAATGCAGCTCTGCCTCATCTCATATTTTCAAATCTTCTGCTAAGTAGGTTGTAAGCTGATGTTGATATCTGGAAGAGAAAACTGGTGGAACAGAGGAAGAAAACCCAAACAGAAGAGGTATTGCAGAGTGAAAACCGCAGAGCGAGCGTCACGTTTAGTACCACTAATAACGCTGTATGTATGACAATAATGTGTGAAGAATGATACAGGAGATCTGACTTCAGTGAAGCAGGGACGGCTTGAAGTGAAAATAATAGATGTTTGGGTTTAGAGAGATCAAGTATGATCAGAACGCAGCGAGGAGATCGCACTAAAAGCCACGATTCACCACAAACAGTCCAGTAAAAAAAAAAAAGAAAAAAAAAGAAAAACATTGAACGCATTCTAACAAACTGCACTGCCTGAGAAATTCACAGGCTCCTTCTCTCTAAACACACACACACACACACACACACACACACACACATAAACCACCATCCCCCCTCACGCTTGTGGGTAATGGATTTTTATCAGGGCAACAGTATCAGGGCTGATTTTGACGAGTCCCTAGGCTGCTCTACGATTCCTTTTGAAATCCCTTTCTTTAGTAGTCTTGTTCAAGTAGCCTGAGGCCATGGCCCTCCGAGATCACAATGTTATTAATACAAACATGTCAAACCGCATGCTGAAATTCAAAACAGAGGTGCCAAAATGTCAAGGTGTCAAACTCCTGAAATATAAATTATGCTTTAATATTCCTAAGCACTACACAAAATATGCTTCAGTGCATAAAAAGCACGACGCACACAAGTGTTTAATATTTCAGTGTAATGTCACCAATTGCAGCGGCTGAGGGAATTCACTGACGGCAGCGGCCCTGACTGTGATGTAAAATTTCGAGACTCCTACAGGATTAATGACTGGACTTTGTATGCCACCCTGCCATCCCCCCACGCCGCTCCGGCATGCATCCCCCCCCCCCCCTGAAGAGAACTCAAGGACATCTGCTGCGAGAACAAAACTGTGGCTAATTATCATCTAATATCCCCCCTTTTTCTTTACTTTTCGCTGTACATGCTCGCTGCCGCATGGGGTGTAATTATGCGATTAAAAATGACAGATGACTGATTCTATTTAGAAAACGGACGCCTCTCTTGAATTCCTCCGCAGTTATGACGGGAGCACGTGGTCTTGCTTTTTAATCAGTTCTTCACTGAGGTAGAGCTGGTTAATAATCGAAGAATCAGCTCCGTTAGTTACTGCCTAGTAATCGATCTCAATGTCAGTAAAATAAAAAGGTGCATCACTGTCTGTCATTGGGCAAATAAAGGAAATGAAAATGTGTATTTAGTGTTTAGCACTGGACCTCTAAGGGTCAACACATTTATTGTATGGTTTAGGGACAGATGTAATATGCATAGACAAACTGAAAACTGTAATCCAGAGTGTTTATAGTGGATGCTAATTTACAACACTTGGATACAGTACGGCACTATAGGGGGGCGGCTGTGGCTCAGTTGGTAGAGTCGTCGTCTAGGTCGAGGGTTCAATCTCCAGCTCCTGCAGCAACATGTCCGATGTGACCTTTGGCAAGACACTTGCTCCCGAATTGCTCCCGCTGCTTCGTCAGCGGCGTATGAATGGGACGAGTTACTTCTGATGGTCTCACTACACAGCAGCCTCTGTCATCAGGGTGTGAATGTGTAGGTCTGACCTGCGGTGTAAAAGAGCTATGAGTAGTCAGAAGACTAGAAAAGCGCTATACAAGCTCAAGTCCATTCACACATTCAGCTTTGATATAGAAATTAAACATGAGTACAAGTCTCTCAGGATTTGTTGGCTCTCTTCAAAGTGATGAAGTTTGCAGCGAGCTTCAAGTAATCAGGTACGAGTTCAAGGACTTTCACCCTTTCACAGAAAAAGCTGTTTGAGCAAGGGATGTTTTGCAAAATGAAACTAAAGTCTAAATGAAAATAAAGTTTGGCTGTTTGCATTCACATGAACATCTCCTCTGGTAAATATCAGGAGTATTTTATGTAGTTTTCTGTAAGTGTGAAAGCTCTGATTTAAACACAAGCTTTAATGGAAGTCAGTGAAATTTGTAAAACTTAAAATCTTGTGTTTATTTAAAATGAGGCAGTGATGATGTTTACAATAAAAGCCATGTAAAAGCCTGCCTGTTTAAAGTGGTCACATTTAAAAAGGAACTCAAACAGGTTAAAAAGAAACCAGTCATGTACTCGTTCATAATATCGGAGCTCCTGGGGCTTTCTGATTGATGTTCCATTTTAACCAGGGGTCACTTATTTGTAATGTTACACATGTATCCAATTTGATTGAGAAAAGATGTTTATCAAATTGTATGAGTGTTGTCTTGTGGACTGTCCTTTGTGATGTCCATTTCATGTAAAAAAAGAAAATATATATATTTTATAAGTACCTGCTTCAGGACTAAGGATTACATTTATTGTGCCAATAACGGTTTATTCACATAGCCGATACATCAAAACATTCAATTAATAATAAATAACTACTAAATAAAACATAACGTCATATTTGTTTGCTTGTAATTCAGTCGAATGTTCTTAATTTAATGAAGACCATTTTTATTGATAATCAGTTTGTAATTTTCTCAGGTGTTTTATTCTGTACAGTCAAATCTTATATTTCTAATAAAACTGTGTGGGAGTGCAAATATTTAAAGTGGACCCCCATCCACCCCTCTTCCTATACCACTGTGAGACACACTCATGATGGACAAGGTTTAAAAAAATATATAGAAACGGACTAAATTCAGCAAAAACCAGAGAGGCTTTCCAAAAAAGATGTCCTACTGATTAAAGTCTAGTTTCAAAACACGGCTGATACATGTATGTGTGCAAGTTACACTGTGTGCAGGAATTCATCTGAAAATGAAAAAGTGTAGCGAGTATGTATGGATGTGTGTAAATGCATATGCCAAACATAACATCAGAAAGAAACAGTCATCATGGCTGCCATTGGAGATAAAGTGTGTTTCTAAAACTGCCCCCGACTCCTACACACTTTTATCTATCTGCATATTTGTGTGGAGGGTCCGCCACATTGAGTTCCACCCCAAAGCTCTGAGTATGAAGAAGGAGTCATACTGATGTCAAAATGAAAAAGTTGACATTGGTTTGCTGGTTTAGTCCGTGGAGCAGGCGCCTCATATGTAGAGGCTGTAGTCATCAATGCACCAGACCCAGGTTCAACTCCTGACCTCAGCCTTTTGATTCATGACCCGTTCTCCTCCCTACATATCCTGTCCCTCTTCAGCTGTCCGATCAATAAAGCCCAAAAAAAGCCCCAAAATGATCTAAAAAAAAGTTGACATTATATTTAGGATGTAATTAAAGATTTTCTCGTCTCGACGGCACACGTTTGAAAGGTTTCATGTTTACAGACAGTTGCAAAAAAAGGAATCATCTTAAAAAGTTTTTCACAAAGTTTCCTGTTTCTGTGGGTGAGGGGGGTTTGTCCCATGGCTTGCTGCTGTGTTTATATGATTCTCCTTAATGAAATGTACTTCATTCATCTGGGTAAAACCTAAAAACAGAGTTCACTTTAGAGAGTGTGGAGGGAGTTTTGGAAAGGCCCAAAGTTTGACCAGAGAAAGTGCAGAGGAAGAGAGATTGTTGTGAGGCCAGCACAGCACCTGCAACTCCAGCAACCACACAGAGAACACACAGGGACACCCAGTGGCCAGGTGGAGGGTTGTTACTAAACTGTGGGAGGGTCTTTGCTGTGCTGTGATAAAGATGGAGTACAAACAAAACACAGAGACACCAGATCAGTGGTTCTCAACCGGTGGAAAAAAAAAGTGTCAAAAAGTCTATGAAGCGCTCTTCAAACATGCCGGTTTTGTTCCCTCTCTTTATTCCGTCATGTGTTTCGTACCATCTGAGGTACAAACTGCACTATTTTTCATTCAATAAATCTGATTGGTTGAAAAAAATATCAGAAAATTTGTCATGATTTTGGTCACCATGGAGGAGTTGGTGGTTGGTCCTTAGGCTAGACCAGTTGAGAACCACTGCACTAAATGATCCTTCCTCTTAGTTCACTAAAGGAAGTAAATACTAAGAGCATGTTTCCCAAAATGTTGAACAGTTCCTTTTTATCCGTTCACCTTAAATGCTGAGAAGAGGATAAAAACTTACATTAGGCTTCATTCATAAAATGACACTTGAATGAGGTAATCGTCAGTCATCACATAAAGACGTGCAGCAGTTTTGCACAGCTTTTGGTTTAAAGACGTTACACTTGTCTGCTGTGCTGGGTGGATTCTTCAGATAGGACAAACTAAATGTTTAAAAACACATTGGAATCAATCATCTGGATAGCATGTGAGAATAAATAAAATGTTTTTATAAACAGAGCAGCGAGCAGCACCTGAGCAGAGCAGCGAGCAGCACCTGAGCAGAGCAGCGAGCAGCACCTGAGCAGAGCAGCGTACTACGGTGAGCGTATTGCATAATTGCTTGTTCTGTTCTCCTCTGCACTGTGTTACTGTGTACCTACTCTTAGCTTAGCTTAGCAGTTAGCTTTACAATGGCTTCTTTTTCTGTCTCTCCCTCTCCTGCTCTCTCTTGCTTTACGTGTCAGATGTTAAGTTATTCCTCGTCCTCCTTTAGTGATAATGGTACATGTAAGAAATGTAGTTTATTTTTAGCTTTGGAGGCGAGGGTGTCTGAGTTAGAGAGACGGCTCCGCACCATTGAGTCGAAGTCATCGTATGCAGCAGTAGTTAGCCAGCCACCTGTAGCCGGTGCGGGCCGACACAGCTTGGCTTCCCCCCCGGTAGCTCCCGAGCAGCCGGGAGGCAGTGGCTGGGTTACTGTCCGAGGGAAGCATAGTCGAAAATCGAAGCACACGGTTCCCCACCAACCACTTCACGTTTCAAACAAATTTTCCCCACTCAGCGACACACCCGCTGAGAATAAAACTCTGATTATTGGAGACTCCATAGTCCGAAACGTGAAGCTAGCGAAGTCAGCGGGCATAGTTAGGTGTATACCCGGGGCCAGAGCGGGCGACATCGCATCTCATTTAAAGTTGCTGACAAAGACTAAAGGTAGATTTGATACAATCGTAATTCATGTCGGCACTAATGACTCCCGACTACGCCAGTCGGAAGTCACTAAGGTTAATGTGGAGTCGGTGTGTACTTTTGCTAAGACGATGTCGGACTCCGTAGTGTTCTCTGGACCCCTCCCAAATCAGACCAGTGATGACATGTATAGCCGCATGTCATCACTCAACCGCTGGCTGTCGAGGTGGTGTCCAGCACACGATGTGGGCTTCATAGATAACTGGCAGTCTTTTTGGGGAAAACCTGGTCTGCTAGCTAGAGACGGCATCCATCCCACTTTGGACGGTGCAGCTCTATTATCTAGAAACATAGCAGAGGTTATTAGTCCAAAACCCTGACAACAACTCAGAGTTCAGACCAGGAGGCAGAGCTTAGAGCTGCGCCTCCCTTAGATCTGTCTCCCAGTCACTATAGCTGTAATTCTGAATCGAACTGTAGTTATACTATAGGTACTGTGTCTGTCCCCCGGCCCAGACCCGTTTTTATAAGTCATCCAAACGGCGTGAATCATCAGAATCTGATTAGAATCAAAACTATGAATACGATTTTGCTACAAGATCGGAGGATTCACTGCGGACTTTTGAACATTAGGTCCTTAGCATCCAAGTCTCTTTTAGTGAATGATCTGATATCAGATCAGCACATTGATTTACTTTGTTTGACTGAAACCTGGCTGTGTCGAGATGAATATGTTAGTTTGAATGAATCCACTCCTCCCAGTCATTTTAATACTCATATACCTCGAGACACCGGTCGAGGTGGTGGAGTAGCAGCTATTTTTAATTCTAGTCTTCTAGTTAACCCTCGACCAAAGCTGAATTTTTCTTCTTTTGAAAGCCTTGTTCTTAGTCTTCCACATCCAGTCTCAAGAACCTTTCAGCCAGTTCTAGTTGCTGTAGTTTACCGCCCTCCTGGCCCATATTCTGAGTTTTTATCTGAGTTTGCAGAATTTTTATCAGACTTAGTCCTTAGCAGTGATAGAATAATTGTTGTAGGTGACTTCAATATCCATGTGGATGTTGAAAATGATAGCCTGAGCACAGCTTTCATGTCACTATTAGACTCTATTGGTTTCACCCAGGGTGTAAACGAACCTACTCATCGTTTTAACCACACCCTGGATCTTGTTTTAGCTTATGGAATTGAAATCCATAACCTTACAGTTTTCCTAGAAAATCCTCTGCTATCAGACCATTTTTTTAATTACATTTGATTTTGTCCTACTAGAATTACCTCTGCCTGGAAGAGGTGTGCTTTCTAGAAGTTTGTCGGATAGTGCTGTGGCTAGATTTAAGGAAGCTATTTCAGCTGTTTTTGATTCAGTACCGTGTTTCAACCCAGTTGGAAACTCTTACGATAGCTTTAGTCCCTCTCAGCTAGATCAGTTTGTTGATAGTGCAGTGGATTCGCTGAGAGTTACTCTGGATTCGATTGCTCCCTTGAAACAGAAGGTTGTCAAGCGGCGGAGAGTGGCTCCATGGTTCAACTCAGAAACCCGTACTCTGAAACAATCATCACGGAATTTTGAAAGAATATGGCGTTCGACCAAAACGGTAGAATCTCGTTTTTTCTGGCAGGATAGTCATAGAAGATATATGAAGGCTCTACGTCACGCCCGAGCTGCCTACTACTCCTCTCTAATCGAGGAAAACAAAGGCAATCCTAGATACCTTTTCAGCACTGTAGCCAGGCTGACAGAGAGTCATGGCTCCATTGAGCCTTGTATTCCTCTAGCCCTCAGCAGTAATGATTTCCTTAGCTTTTTCAACAACAAAGTTCTAGACATCAGAGACAAAATTGGTAACCTCCTGCCCTTACCTGGTGCAGATACGTCTGATACGGCAGAGACAGTTCCAGGACCAGATATTAGTCTCGACTGTTTTTCTCCAATCAACCTTTCAGAGTTATATTCCATTATTTCTGCATCGAAACCGTCAACCTGTCTTTTAGACCCAATCCCAACCAAGCTGTTTAAGGAAGTCTTTCCCTTAGTTAGCAACTCCATATTAGATATGATCAATATGTCTTTACTGGCAGGCTATGTACCACAGACATTTAAAGTAGCGGTAATCAAACCTCTACTTAAAAAGCCTACTCTGGACTCAGGAACTCTGGCTAACTACAGGCCTATATCCAACCTTCCTTTTATCTCGAAGATCCTGGAGAAGGTGGTAGCTAAACAGCTGTGTGACTTTCTCCATGACAACAGTTTATTTGAAGAGTTCCAGTCAGGATTTAGAGTCCACCATAGCACTGAGACTGCACTAGTTAGAGTTACAAACGATCTACTTCTAGCCTCAGACAGGGGACTTCTGTCTGTGCTCGTCTTGTTAGATCTTAGTGCTGCTTTTGACACCATTGACCATCGGATCCTGTTGTACAGACTGGAGCATTTGCTTGGAATTACAGGGACTGCTTTAAGTTGGTTTGAATCCTACTTATCAGACCGATCTCAGTTTGTACATGTTAATGATGAGTCCTCTATGCACACTAAAGTTTGCCATGGAGTCCCACAAGGTTCAGTGCTTGGACCAATTCTTTTTACATTATATATGCTTCCTCTGGGAAATATTATGAGGAAACACTCCATACAGTTTCATTGTTATGCAGATGATACTCAGCTTTATGTATCAATGAAGCCCGATGGTACCAGTCAGTTATGTAAGCTAGAAATGTGCCTTAAGGACATTAGGACCTGGATGACCAGAAATTTTTTGCTACTTAACTCAGACAAGACTGAAGTTATTGTGCTAGGCCCTAAGAACCTCAGAGAGACTTTTTCTAGTGATGTGACTGTCCTCAATGACATCAGCCTGGCATCTAGCACCACTGTTAGGAATCTAGGAGTTATTTTTGATCAAGATATGTCTTTTAGCTCTCACATCAGTCAAGTTTCAAGAACAGCCTACTTTCACCTTCGTAATATATCCAAGATCAGGAATATCCTGTCGCAAAGTGATGCAGAAAAACTAGTTCATGCATTTGTTACCTCCAGACTGGATTATTGTAACTCTCTTTTGTCAGGGTGCTCTGGCAAATCTCTAAAGACTCTTCAACGGGTCCAGAATGCTGCAGCTCGTGTACTGACCAGAACCAGGAAATGGGACCACATTACTCCTGTCCTGGCTTCTCTGCACTGGCTCCCTATACAGTCTAGAATAGAATTCAAGATCCTTCTTCTCACCTACAAAGCTCTAAATGGCCAGGCACCATCTTATCTTAAGGAGCTACTAGTGCCGTACTGTCCCTCGAGAGCGTTGCGGTCCCGGAGTGCAGGCCTGCTGGTGGTACCTACAGTCTCCAAGTGTACTATGGGGGGTAAAGCCTTCAGTTATCGGGCTCCTCTCCTCTGGAACCGCCTTCCAGCCGGGGTCCGGGAGGCAGACACAGTCTGTATTTTTAAGATTAGACTTAAAACTTTCCTTTTTGATAAATCTTATAGTTAGGGCTGGTGCTGGTGTAGACCAGCTCTTAGTTATGCTGCTATAGGCTTAGACTACCGGGGGAACTGGCACCCTGAGCTCCTCTCTCTCTCTCTCTCTCTCTCTCTCTCTCTCTCTCTCTGCATATACAGTACATCATATTACTGCATGTATCTATCTATAAATCTCAGTCACTAACCACCTACTTTCCTGGGAGCTCTTGAGCTCTCCTAGGCTCCTCAAGATCGTCGGTTGACGGCTTGCCAGAACAACCCCCACCCCACCACTACCCCCTCCCCACCGGATCGTGGGTTGGCGGCCTGCCAGAACAACCCCCCACACCCCCTCCCCTCCCCACCGGATTGCTGATGGACGGTCTACCTCCCCCCACCCCCTTGCTCTCTATCCCTCTTCCTGCATCTTATCCCATCTCTCCCCCTATCCCTTTCCAAGCCCGGTGCAGTCTAGGCCTGTGAAGACTGTTTCGTCATGAGCCGGGGATCCGGCCGAAGATTTCTGCCTTTTAATAAGGCAGTTTTTTCTTACCACTGTAACTTTTGCTGCTTTGCTAAAGTGCTCATGATGGATAGGCCGGATCTTTGTAACATAGCAATAAGTAAGGTCTTTTACCTGCTTTTTGTAACATAACAATGAGTAAGGTCTTTTTATCTGCTCTTTTGTAATGTTAACAGACAATGAGTAAGGTATTTTACCTGCTTCTTGTAAAGTGTCTCGAGATAACACTTGTTATGAGTTGACGCTATACAAATAAAAGTTGATTGATTGATTGATTGATTGATAATATGTGTTAACTTGCTCTTTTTTTTAATCCATTTTCCATCCATTTTATCTGTCCATTTACAACTCTGTTTTTGCACATTTACATTTAATCTTCCATATTTAAGACTAGTAATGCTTAGTTAAATCCTGGTTGTATATATTCCCATTCTTAGTTTTGATATTTTTAGTGCTTATTTACTTTGTATTTAATATTATATTGTGTTTTTTGCTCATATTGTGTGTTTGGATAACCTGCTGCTGTAACGCCACAATTTCCCAGTTTGGGATCAATAAATTAATTCTATTCTATTCTATCCATCCTTCCATTATCTAGACTATGTATCCACTCTCTCGCTTGAGTCGATCACAGCGCTCTACTTTAAAGTCATGCAAGCTAAATGAAACTGTATTACAAAGGTCCCTCGTTTTGCCTTCTTCTGTCTCACTTTCCCAAGAATCTGCAAAGAAAATGAAAACCGCAATCACAGACGCAGAGGGAGGACGGTAAAAAAGACACATAGACGGTATATCATATACTCTCCCAGCACAGAGGAGAGGTGTGCAGCAGAGCTCAGTTCAGCAAGCAGGTCAGCGCTTCAAGGTCCTACGCTGGCTGACTGACAGTTTGCTCTCAGAGGGTTGAGTGGCCTCAGCATTTCATGTGTAAACCAGCACTGCTCTGGCTCCTCTCATATGTCATGGAGAGGAGTTGGCAGGCGAAGAAGCAGCCACAGCAGATGCAGTCTGACGCTCCCATGCAAGGCCCCGAAGCAAACGCACAAATGCCTGCTCAGGCAACCGGAAGAGGTGACAAAACACATCAGGTAACTTTGTCTTTCCGGATGTTTCCCACCCTTCTCCTGTCACAGATGCGAGATGCCTTCATGTCAGATGTTAATGGTTATTGAGAGTGACAGGCATCTTTCCGAGGTAAGACATATGTGCAGTGGAGGCGTTTAACTGGTCGTTAACTGGTGCAGCAGATGCCAACTGGTCACAGGCAGCCAGAGAAAACAGAGACGTAAATATTGATGCAGAATGAGGCTCTTCAACGGAGGTCATTAAAGACATGAAGTGTTCATCTGCGTGTGTGGACAGATGTCAGGAGAAAAAGAGAGCGTGAATGAGAGAGGAAAGATATTTAGTGGCCTTGTTGATGTGATGGAAATATGACAAGATCTTAGATATAAAACAGCACATTGCTGGACACACAGGACATTAAAAGTGCTACACATGAGCAAGAAAATCTCAAAGAAAAGCTTCAGACATTTAAAACAACGAGAAATAAAAAACACTATTATACACAGTTTTAAAAAAGTAGATGTTAATTATCGCAACTTGTCTGGCTGTAAGTGTTTGATTTGTGTGTGACTTATTTGAGAAGTTAAGTAATTTAGTTTTAGGGACAAAGATATGAAACTGTATCTGTTGTTGTGATCTCTTATGGTGCTTTCACACATGCATAAAAAATCTGTGAAAACCTTCAATTTTTTCAGGGAGAGCTGCATGTGTGAATGAAAACAGCCACATTTTCACTCAGACTTTACTCGATATTTTCTGTTCAGCCCCTTAGTTAAAGCATGAAATCGAGGTGAGGTGATGTGTGAATACAGCAGGTAAGAGTCAGGAATAATCACTGCGAGCTCACTGGAGGCGGGTGGTGAGACCAGCACACGACCATAGACAGTTAACACATTATGAAACTGTGTTACGTTGTTTTTGTTTGCCGGTGTGGTCTTCATCGCTCTTTTGTGGATATTGTGAATATATCCAATTACATGTAGCACTGAAAAGGAAAAATTGTCATCACAGCGTCGGATCCCATTGCTTCATCCTTCCTTTTTTAAATCATTTCTGAAGTCTCACTGCTGTGCGGTGAATGTGCGAACAGGCAACTCAGAGAGATGGCCGAATACAGTACGGTCAGGAGCCGGTAGCAGGACAGAAGCTGTGTCATCCCAGCTCACTCGCCGGGAGTGAATTTTCCTGATTATTTCCTGCTGCGTTCTCACATCAGCTCGCCCCGACTTACAGACAAAATTTACGAGGCGGCTGGCTGGAGAAATTAAAGTAAAGCTGGAATAAAAAAAATGTGGTTGATAAATGCAACGCCCACAAAAGATTTTCACAGGTTGTGTGAGCATGTGTGAACGGACCGTGGGACTGTTTGTGTTTAATGGTGTGTGTGTGTGTGTGTGTGTTTACGCACATGTACATATCAGGAGAGGAGGCCGTCTTGGCCTGCCAGCGAGCCTCGGTGGTGAAACAGAGCCAGATCACCCCAAACCACTGAACCTTCCATTCCTCCCGAGTCCTGACATACTTATCTCCAACACATACCACTCTGTCAGGGGTCAGCTGCTGGCAGGGAGACAGAGGGAAAGACAGAGTGGGAGGGTTGGGGGGGGAGGGGGGTGGTGGGGGGGTTAGGTTTGAGGGGAGTAGGTGCACTGCGTCCCTTCATGCCCCTGTGCCCCTTCTCTCCACCCGGAGGGGATGAAGGGGAAGCTCCGAGAACAAGTGAGGAGACCTCAGACAGAAGGAAGGGAATAGTGTTGTTACAGAGATGAACCCCTAATTATTTGAGTGCGTGTGTGTGTGTGTGTGTTTTTTTTAGTTTGGGGGGGGGGGGGGGGGGGGGGTTATCTGAACTGCTGCTTTGCAAGGGGAATAGCAGGGCCTATAATCCAGTTAGAGGTAAAAGGAGGGGGGTCGGCAGTCGGGTGGGTGTTTCGCCGGCAGCCCAACAGCAGGCCGGCTCACAGGTCATTGAACCCCCTTCTCCTCCTCCTCCTCCACCCTTGCTCCCTACCACCCCCACACCCCCCCCCCCCCCCCCCCCCCCCCCCCCCCCCCCCCCCCATCCCACCTCCTCTGCCTCCCGCCGGGGAAGATTATCGCTCGGAGAATATCTGAGGTCAACAGCTAAACAACAGTCCGAGAGAGAGAGAGAGGCACAATATCGCCTTCCTTTCAGTTTCATCAGCTTCATATCTGCAAAAAACAGTTGGGACATGTTTGATCCTGTAAGTCTTGGACACTGGGATCCTGGCTGAGCTCTACACGGACATACCTACAGGGGGGCTGCTGTGTTGATAGCGAGAATGTGGCGGGATTCGAAAACGGGGGAGATGCAAACAGATGCAAAAACTTCACTAAGGCTTAGTCCTCCCATCTTGTTTAAAGCTTACAAAATTGTTGTGAAATTGTTTGGGAGATTTTCAAAATTATCCCCAAACGCACTGAAGTACTTCAAAAGTGACATCAAAATACTGCGATTCAACACATATATCTTTCAAAGTTGGTAATATTTGATATAAGTGCCTTTAGCATTCATGTAAACAACACAGATGTGACCAAAGCGGCGTGATGCCGGTCTTTGATCCCGGCGTCTCCGCTTTGATCTGGCTCACAGAGTAAAACATGTATTTTCCGAGGGGGGAATACAGCACGGCTCTGCAGTGAAATGGCCCTGGCAGCATTAGCCAAACATCGGCTTAGGCAGCGGATACAAACCGCCAACACACAGCCCGACAAATTAACTAAACATACTTACCAGTCTCACATGTTTAGGGCAGCGTGCCCCGTGAGCCTTGAAAAATTGTGAGCGCCTGCTCTTCTAATAATACATTTACGAACCCCCCCTTTGCACAGCGTTTGGAGATTAATGTAGGAAGGTTGACACGGGTTATGCTGAAAGCGTATTTGTACAAGTAGAGACCGGAAAGAGCTTACAGAAAATGAGGGCCACTGAGCTAATACATCTGACCTCCAGGACACCTCCACTGACAAGCACTGGATTTTTACCACCAGCGCGGTCGCAAATAATTTGCACTAATAGGCTCTGAAGGCAATTACTGCGGAGAGAAGACACAGAGGAGGAATTCTGGGGAGAAAGTGGTGCAGGATGAAATGCATATTGATGGTTAGCATCAAAAGCAAGCCTCTTTGAAGTGCTGCAGTCTTGCCGGCATGTGATGGGAGAGCTGATAGAAAAAAAAAAAAAAACTGGACAGGAGACAGGTCCTTGTTGAGCACATGGCCGGCTGCTCGGAGAGGTCAACTACCCCACAGCAGTGAGTGAGTGAGTGGGCTTGTTTGTGTACACATTGAAGAGAGGCGCTATGAACTTAACGTTCTAAATAAGACAAACACGTTACCTTCCCAATATTTCAAAGGAATGAAAACTCTAGTAACACATGAAAAACTCAAATTTGTAAAATATATACAATGTTATAAATGATAAAATGATGCAGTATTTAACAGTGATATCAGCCTGTCTTTAAAGTAGCCTAACTATGAGCTTCAAATATCAGCAAGTATAACTGTCTAATAGTCAAAAATATCTAAATATATGAATAGATAGAAAAAGGCAACAGAAATAAAGCCTGAATTGCTTGCAAAAGGTAAAATATCTGCTGCAAATGCAACAAGCAAAATACGTCTTGAAATGAGATGTTCTCATCTCATGATCTCATATCAAGACACTGAGATACATGGGCAGATATTTGGCTTTTTTAAATGCAATTCACGCCGATTTTTTTTTTTACATCTGGACATAAGATGTTTATCTGGACTTGTCAGGTGGATGTGGATCATAATAAATGTAAAGAAATATTTTTTTTTTTTTACAAAAACACCACTCTGAGTTTTTGCAGTATGGAACAGAGAGACGGTCAAAGTGTGATTGAATTGGAGCATTTGCAAATGAAAGGCTGAATTTATGAGCAGTAAGTGTGGATGTACTGTGAGAGGTGTGGCTGTCACAGACGTACTTGTTCTTGGACGAGCTCTTGCTAATGAAGACTAATGTTACATGATGATATTGTTTTGTTGCTTACATTATTCAGCATGTGAAGAGTTTTACAAACGTCCACCAAGTGAATGTAAAGCAAACTTTAAAATGTTTTAGCGTCTGCAGCTTTGAGCTTAAATCCTAAAAAAAAAATAATGTGCAGCTATGAAAGATGAAACTATGACTACTCTGTCAGGATATCCTGCTTTTTAAAATATGTGTATACAATAAGTTTAGGTTATTTTGTCTCTAAGTTAATGAAAACCTCTTACAGCGCTAAATAAGGATTTAAGTCGCTCTTTAAAAACAATATTAAATAACTGATATTTGTCTGGGTCGGGGCGGCTTCCATATTCTGCTACAAAACATTCATGGGGAAACAATGCAAAGACAAACAGGTTAAACTAAGAAGGTTTTATAATAGTATCTGATCTTCTGCAGCTGATCATTCCTCAAACGGGGATGTTTTTTTTTTTTTTTTTAAATGTGGAAATCTGAGCTGCCACTAGAAGTGCCACTAATGTTGTGCTGGCGTGGAAAGCTGTGCTCGATCCTGAAAGTGTTTACTCCTGTCACGTTCAGGACAACTCTCTGCCTCTAAACACTGTTGTGTTTGTTTGATAGAGAATGAATTGAAGCACCGGCAGCCATTGGCCCTCAGTGTCTTGTCACTGCGGCTCAGTGGCTACGCTCTTCTGAAGCCGATAATTTCTCTCCCCTCTGTCACCCCTGGAAGGCACTAACAGGCCCGTACACCCGATGAGAGCAGGGCAGTGCTGCGAGAGAGAAGGACGGCTCAAAACACAAGACATGGCTTGTGTTTTTTCAATTTTTTTGTATTTGTGTGTTTCTCTGTCTATGTGTGTGAGCTTGGCTTTAGTCCTTTAGAGTTGTGATTGCGTCTAACCTCTGGGCAGAATGTTGGTCTCAGCTTGACAACTGACACTATAATTCCCCAACGTGACCCCTGATAGGAGGGTCAGTACAATATCACCATCACACTGGCCGCCGTGGGCCAGCCTGAGGAGAGGTGGTGGTGGTGGTGGTGGGGTGGGGGATTGTTCCCCGCTTCCCCTCGCAGACACAATGTGAATCCAATTACCCGCTTTGTCTCTGGCCAGAGTGCAATCCAAGATGCATGGTGGGGGAACCCATGGGTGAGGAAGAATAACACTGCTGTCGTTGCAATTTCACAACCCATCCTAAACTGTTTTCTGTCTCCAGTGTGAATACATGGAGAGGAGATTTGCATGATCATGTTAGCCTAAAAATACCTGAGCCCTTTTGGTTCCTGATGCCTTTTCACAGAATAGACAAGAGGCCGAATCACAAGCAACATTGTTCATACTCGCCTTGTGTTTTTATATCTACAGGATTAAAAAAAAATCAACTCTGGGGAAGGTTAGATCTACATTATTTTGCAAACATCAGTGGGTGCTCTCTCTGTGGCACACTTTAAATATCAATGAAAATGGGACACACAATAACGTTTCTGTGTCAGTCATGTGACAAATTAAAGTTACACGGGTTTAATATGTCAGAAAGGTGAGCGCTAACTGGGATTTCTGCATCGAAATTTGGTTGAGACTGAAATCAGGTCAGTCTGTCAAAGACCCGTTTTCAACCATCAACATGTCACAAACTACAATTTTGTTGTAAAATGTCCATATTTGTTCATTTTTGGGGTTAATGGGAGGACTGAATTGTGGCATTTTTCCAAAATAATTTCTCAGTTTTTGGTAAAATATTTTCTTTGCAGAGACGTAATTTCAATCGATTTCATTCTTCATATAAAAATCCTAATCAGACAATCAGAGGCGTTAAGAAGAGAGCAGTTTTAAACATTCCCTGTAGTAGAAGAAGAAATGAGACAGTGTGCGCAGGTAGTTAGGCTGCAGTCAGAGAGGCCCCTGGATGATGACAAAATTGATTGACTGACTGGAAGGAGTTGAATCCAAATCCCCTTATTTATTTATTTAATTGGTGGCTGTGAAGCGCTGCTCAGTAATTCAATCATTTTAGCAGCAAAATATGGGCTGCGCCTTCAGAAACTGTTCTCAGTGTGTGTGTGAATATGAAAACAATCCTGTGGTACAAGCAGACTTCCTGGTCCCCAGATGTTTAATCAATGTAGGTGAAAAGTGGTTCCCTTTTGAACCAGCAAGGAAGATTTTTTATGGTTGCACTTTTGTACACCGCAGGACACATTCAGACCCATTCACACCATGATGGTAGAGGCTGCTGCGTAAAGTGTCCATTAGTATTAACTCATCCATTCATACACATTCACTCTCTGCTGATGGAGCAGTGTGAGCAATTTGGGGTTTCATGTTTGTCCCGAGGACACATCGCCATGTGGCTGCAGGAGCTGGGGATCAAACCTTCCACCTACCAATTGAGAGGTGACCTACTCTACGACTGAGCCACAGCCGGATAAAGAGACCTTTCAAAAATATATTTCTTAAATTTAAGTTAGAGATCAACCAGTGTACAACATTTAAAATGTACACTTTTTAAAAATAAAACCAGATAATGGAAAACAAAAAAGAAGGTAAAACATGTGTAGCAGAAAACCAGGGGGGTGACGATACAGCTTAAACTCTTTACCTGATATCTATTCTATGTGGGTTGATAAACTCAATCCACCCTTTCCACATTCATCAAATACATCGCTTGAGTTTTAAAATTAATGTTAATTTTTCCACTACAAAAATGTCCAGCATCACATTAACACAATCGGATAATTCAGGTGGCCACTTTCTCATACTTTGATTTCAGAAAATTAAAAAATGTCAGTTCAACAACAAAGTATCTCTTGTATTTACAATTCATTTTCTAGAAAAGAAAAGATGCTATAACGAATATGCTGAAGAAAAACTAAAGAGAAACACTGAAACCATGCAGTAGAAGAAAAAAAAAGTAAGAGGGAGGAGCCGAACTCTTAATTTGTATCTCCTATTAACTCATTTTCATGTATGTACACGCGTGCCTCCATGCACACTCAAATACCAAGAGTTTGCAAGCAGATAAAAAAAGAACTTAAGAAAAGCAAAGGATGCAGCAAATACAATTTATTGAAGGTGCGTGTGTGTGTGTGTGTGTGTGTGTGTGTGTGTGTGTGTGTGTGTGTGTGTGTGTGTGTGTGTGTGTGTCTCCTCCACCAAATATATTTAGACTGAATATATCTATCATCACTGTCCCAAGATTTGCCTCTGTCTTGTTGTTGTTGTTATTTTTTATTTTTTTAACGGTGTAGTGGTCCTTGGAGAAATGGGAATATTCTGAATCAAGGCCAACAATGTTTTTTTTTTTTAAAGCGACCATTTAGCAAAGCATGTCAGTCTGTGTTAAAATCAGTGAGATTAAGACTTGCATATTTAGTTAACCTAAAAAATGGGCCTTTACTTCTTGCACATTGTCATTTTACTTCACTTTAGGGAGTAAGGATCATCATGAAATTAACATCAGCCTCCGAAGAGATGCAGATGAGAGTAACAAAACTATAGACTACATAGTTAGGCATTTTGTATTTCTAAGACTCTAAATTCTAAGTTCCTCTTGCACCTCTTTAGCGGTTTTTATTTTTAATCTTTTTAAAAGATATATGCTTATCTTCTTATCATGGCTAAAATCAACTCACTCATGTACTCATCACAGATAAACACATGACGTTTGATGAACACTATTTGATAATGTTGTAGTTTATTGAAGTTGTTCATGTGTGGCTTTGGAGATATCTGCTGTTGTGGTACAGCTGTTTTTGTAGTGTAGCTTATTCAGCTTTTTAATGGATTAATACTGTCTCAGTTAGGCCTATGTCATCGTGACATCTGCTGCTGTATAGTAGTTTGTGTCGTGTGTACTACTTGTAGCCTATTTATGTTTTAATATGAAATGTAAATGTCACTGTGGAGTAACTTAATGCTTTTGTGCAGTGGTTAAATTGTTGTGTGGGTGTTTTTAATGTATAGTTTGTTTCCTAACAGAGACCTCTTCTTTGTCTCCTGCCCAGGGACTACAGATGTAAATGAGCTCAAAGCTAAGCAGCAGTACACTCTCACTGTCAAAATTAACTAATAACTACAATCTGCATATATTTATAAAAGCTGCATTGTGCTAAAAAGAATCCTGAGACTTATGTCTGAAATATAATTATTGTATTGTTATACAGTATTTGTGAGAAGGTTTTTAAATCCAACAACACACACATGGATCTAAAGAGGAGGAAACAACGTCCGTAAGTGCAAACGAACAGCTTTAAGTCCGATCGGACACGCAGGTGCTGACAAAGAACGACATCGACAACAGTTCTTGAGAGTTCTAATCAGCAACAAAACCATCCTAATACTGTCATCATCATCTTTATCGTCATCAATAACATTAAGTTAGTAGGTATTCATGAAAGAGTTGGGTCTTGAGCGTTTTCTTAAAGGTGCAGAGGGACTCTGCTGAGTAAATGGAGTTTGGAAATTCATTCCACCACCGGGGGGCGACAGAGGAGAAGAGTCTAGAATTAGGGTCCAGTTGTGAGGGTTGGATCAGACGCCTTTCACTGGCAGGGCGTAGTGGGCGGGAGGGAGTGTAGACCTGGATGAAGAGCCGATTTTGTCGCTGTTTTGCAAGCGAGCAGCTGAATTCTATATTTGCTGCGAGCGTTAATTGGGAGCCAGTGTAAGGAGATGAACAGCGGAGGGACATGTGTTCTTTTAGGAAGGTTGAAGACCAGTCGTGCTGCTGCGTTTTGGATCATCTGCAGGGGTTTGATAGTGCCTGTCAGTAGGGAGTTGCAATATTCAATACGTGATATCACATGAGTCTGTACCAGGAGCTACCCCATGTCATTGAAATTATTCTCAGCTGTCTGTGTTAACTTATAGCCAAAATGATTGATTCAAAATTGGCTTTATATATATTATATACTTAAAATTCACTACATTCCTTAATGTGCAATGTTAAGTACACGATAACATCATCAGCATATGACACCAATTTGTGTTCTTCTCATCTAATTGTTAACCCCTTGATGTGATCTTCCTGTCTTAAAACTTCGGCCGAGGGTTCCATGCACATAATGACAGTTAGAGCTGACAGTGGATCTCCCTGTCTGGTTCCCTAATGTGTTTTCAGAGCTCTTGAAAGTGTGCAAATGACCTTTCCTTGTGCTATGGTTGTGCTACGATTTTTTTTTTTTTTTTACATTAGTTTTAACCACTGGATTAATTTGGGTGAAAACCAAAGCTTTTGCTGTCCTAAATATATAGGACCAGAAAACTCTATGAAAGGCTTTTGATGAATTGGTTGTTAGCAAGAGTAAATCTTTTTCGTTTGCCTTGTAATATCAGCTTATTATATGAAAGAGACGAGGCTGCACTGTTCTTTATCTATTACAGTATGTTTGGCATTACATCTTTTAGCTTCTCTGCTATAATGGATGACAGTATTTTTTGGTCCATGTGTAGTAGAAATTGGCCTTATAGATAGTAGATTGAACCCTTTTAAAAGTTTTTGCCTTCTTTAGGTTTCAAGATGGTGACTGATGAGTTCCATGTTGGCACCCAAGAACTCATGTCTGATGCATGTGTGTCTTATTATACACTCTATTAAATGGTAAATGGACTTGAGCTTGTATAGCGCTTTTCTCGTTTTTTTGACTACTCAAAGCGCTTTTCACAGCATGTCACACCTACCCATTCACACACTGATGGTAGAGGTTTTTTTTTTTTTTTTTCTAAAAGTAACTAATCCATTCATACACCGCAGATGAAGCAGAGGGAGTAACTTATTGCTGGGGATCGAACCCCCGACCTTCCGGTAGAGAGACGACCGACTCTACCAACTGAGCCACACCCGCCCCCGGATTATATTAAGGATTGGTGTCAGTGATTCCCTAAACTCTTGTTACAACTCGTTTGCGTATCCGTCACCACTTGTTTTTTGACTTTTTTTCTTTAAAAAAAAGATCGATATTTTATCTATTGTTATTGTCCTTATCAGGGATGCATTCAGTTGAGGTGAGACTTGCCTTAGAATACGATTTCCAAGATGCCTGTCCTTTTTCACCGTGCCTGTTTTTTCTGGTTCATCATTATACAATTTCTTGAAAAATGTTGCAAATATCTCTGCATGACACCTTTTGTTGTTATGACTTTTTTTACTGGCTCCCAGCATCACTCTATACATGAGTGCTTTGGAAAGCCAAGAAGTTGAGGTGCCATTTTTCCCCCGGACACAAGACTTGAATATAAAAATCAATCGTAATTTTAAAAATGTGTCCGTGGCCGTCTCTGATTGACTTCCAGTAGTTTTTAATGGCAGGGTCATCACTTCATTTCTGAATACCTAAGTAAAATGCATCCTTGTATCGTTTTTTCCTTACCTAAATGTTTATGTCACAGTTAATGTAATATCCACAATTACATGATTTTGGCTTCACATGAAGAAATCAATGAATCAGGTGAGTGGTCCATAAACGGGAATCTGAATAAAAGCAGGAAGAGATTATTTCTAGCGTAACTGTTTAGGTTTTTAAATACATGCACAACACTTAATGATTCAATGTTTACTCTTAGAAAAACCCAAACCAATGATGAATGAATCCTGTCCATGGTATTCTTCTCTTCTATTAAGAGAAACACAGTAGCCAGCAACACTGTTGCATTTGGCGACATGTTGCTTTATTATCCTGAAAACACACAATGTACTTTATTTTATCTCAACATTCATACGTAACAAATGATCAGAAGATATTATGTTGTTTTATTTAGAATCAGTAACTGAGAAAAGTACCAGTAAAATATTAAATATAAGCTATGGAGTGTTCCAACAGCTCGACACAAAAAAGTGACTTCAGGTCCATTTATCGACTTATTTTTGTCTCACAACTAAACATGCTCTTGGAGGCACATCTTTGACAAGTGTTCTGAACACGCTGTGCCTTACAGCAAAGTAAATATCACAGGCTCATGTTTCTGCAGCCGCCTCTCTCCGACCCAACTTATTGATTTCCCCCCTTTTAAAAAATACATTCAAAAAAGACCTCAAGCTATCTGACACCGCTGAGGGCCCTGACACACACTAGCTAGTCTTCGGGGCCCCTTTGGGTATTCCATGGGACCTCAAGCGGCTCTGGCAAGAGGAGAGGTCAGGGGTCAGCCTGTCAGGCCATGTCCTGCAGGTCCCCCTCCCCTGATACTGACATCCAAATAAATCTCTAAGCCCCCTCTCCCGACGATGCAACATGAAAGAGGGCACAGCCATTACCGCAGGTTACCACAGCAGACAAGCTTCACCCCTCTGTTTTTATTTCACTCCTCTGTTTACTCTTCCTTCCTCCAGCTCTTGTCATTATCATCCCATCCCTCCTCTGCCCCATTCACTCCCTTCATTCTCTTCTGTCTTTCCTTCCTGTGCCTGGAGAAGCTGGCCTTGGATAGCCAGTTGGCTTTCACTGAGGAAATGTGAGCACAATGGAGCTCTGTGGCTTCCTGGGTCCTTCTATCTAATCGCAACACATACGCCTGCTCAAGGCTGTCTCTGAATATGTCAGTGTTACACTGGAGAATGATCCACGCCCAGTTGTTTATCAAGCACAGATAGTGGAATTCTGATAGAAATTGATTTCACAGAGTATATATTTTGTTCATAATATTTAATCCACGCTATCCAGCCCTTTCCAATCTATGCTTTTTTCTCTCACTATTTATATGTGCCTGTTTAGCATTGATGTGACAGCTGCAGTTTTTTCTGGCTTGGTTGTTGTATCTTTAGGCAATGAGTTTGTTCTTTCAACAACAGTTAGAAGCTGTAGTTGGAGCAGTTGTGGTCAAAAAAAGCAAAGTGGTAGGATACCATAGACGGTGGATGGCTCAAACAAAGCAGGACTTTATATTATGATGTTTTCCTATAAACTGACCAACTCAACTCTAGGAAAGCAGTATTGTAAATGTTTTACTCGGTTAAGAAAATGTGAGGTCTACCTGTACTTGAATCGGATTTTTTTGGTCCACTGAGGCTGCCGTGTGTGGAGACATTCTCCTCTGGACTTGGCAACATGCTGTGTAAAGTCATACATCTATTTTTCAGACATCTCTCTGTTAGTCTGTTGGAACATTACATCATGTACTTAAGACTTACCCACCACAAACAAAATCCATACAACATTTTGTTTGACATGGCACCATTGCTGATTTGGGTCTTTAAACTATAAGAACTGAACAACTTTTTCTAGTGCTGTCAATTGTTTTAAAAATGTAATCACGTTTGTTTTAAAAAAAACTAAAAAAAAATGGTGATTTCGGCTGCTTTTCCTCCCCATCTGCTCTGAAAGTGTATCTCTTGAAGCCACTCGTCCCCCGAGTCACAGGTGTATTTTGAATATGATGTTACATGTTTTACAAACTGCTTACTGTCACTCTTAACTCTCTTGAAATTCTACCACGATTGGGATATCCTGATAACAATAGACCAGCTTTATGTATACTGTATATAAACCTGTGTCCACCTAACGTTTTTTTTTTCTCTTTTAAATTGTTTCAATAAGTAGAGAGCGTTAGCAGCAAAAAGAGGCCGCTCGTAACTCGTCAACTTTTCAAAAAAGGCACTGTCATTGTCGCTCTTTTTTAAATGTGTAATATTCCCCGTAGTTTTGCCACCTACGGATCGTGTCTTGTACCAACATCCTCTTCGCTCCGTGTCTGATCGGGTAAAAAATTATGTAAAAATTAAAATGCTGTTGCAGCAGTCGTTAACAGACTGTTGTCATAGAAACAGGACGGACTTGCAGCTCTTTTCTCCACAGCGCACAAACGCTCAATGCAAAGTGCTCCTGAGCGCAGGGCCAGCGCTTTCCTGCACAGAAAAACCCGCTAGGCGGACACAAGGCCTTACTGATCAAAAGAGCAGTAAAAAAAAAATACAGATTAAACTTTTGAATGTGAAGTTACTGTGCTTAAACTCTGTTTTTCAAAGATCCATACCCGATGCAACACTGTGACTTTGTGACAGCTGGATTGAGTGAAGGCTTGTTGTGTATTGACCGAGGTCGCTACAGGTGGTACATTGACGTATTCGACTAACCTTAGGTGAGCAACAAGACTACCTGTCCACATTCATCAAGCTGTTTGGTTCATGACGTTTGCACCTATCGATGTTTCCGGTTGGAGGAGAACCACAAGGAAGCGCAGTGATGTCCTATTATATTATACAAGTAAATAATAACAGGATATAAATATGGAAATCAGTGGATGACAAAATTCAAATACATATTTTTTATAATTTTGAAATTGTCTTTCTTATGTCTGATGCATGATGTGAAAAAAGTGAAATAATTAAAGCACTTGTTCTTCAAACTGCACATTAAAAGTCAAACTCTTTAAGGTGGGTCCCTTCACAGCATCCATTGAGCTGCATGCGTTGTGTTAAAGCTGTTTTAAAGCCATACGACTCCTTGAGACCTGGTAAAGTATTTGCATGTTTTAAAACCATAGAGTGAGCAGCATTTCAAGTGGAATTAGATATGCCAAGAGTGTTAAGGCCAACGAGCACATGATAGTCTGAGCAGAGGTCAAACGGCTGGGTCTAGTCGTGGAAAAAATAAATACTTCTTTCAATCAAAGGGGAGGCAGAGAAAACACTGTGGTTTCCGCCCACAACTTCATCCACCAGAAAGCAGCACCTCTCACTGCTCAGCCATATGTGTTTCTCTTAGCTGCTGCACAAACACAAGTTGCAGAGCTTGTCGCCCGCCTGAGCCCATAAGTCACATTTCAGTCCTGAACCGTGGGTGCCAAGAGTGATGGCCTCAGGAAAAGGGGGACTTCCTCTGAGAGCAGAGAGCAGCACAGGGGTGGTGGTGAGGTTTTTAGTGGGGCAGGAAGCGCAGTGTGTGGTAGTGTTATGACGATGGCCTGTTCCACTCTTGTCTCTTTTAGTGGCACATGTGCATTTTCTGCTGGAAGGGGACCTGAGGGAAATGGCAGACCAACCCAGGGGGAGAATGGAAACACATAGGAGAACAGGCTAATTTATGCCCTGGTATGCCGAACTGTTGCTGAAAAGTACCCATCTTATATAACGTTTTTTTTGTCACATGCAAAAGTCAGGAGAGGAGAAGAGAAGAGGTTAGAAGGAGGAGGTCTGTCAGCTGCATTGCTGCAACACAAGTCAAATTAAACATCGGAAAAGTTAAACACATTTAAGACGTGGAATTCTTGGTGCATTTCCGTGCAGTAAAGATTTAGGTTTTAATATCAAGGGGGTGGCTGCAGGAGCTCGGGATCGAACCCCCAACCTTCCGGTTGAGAGACGACCGACTCTACCACTAATGCTCACAGCAGCATGCTCATTGAGCATTCATGCAATTTAAAAGTAAAACACAATGATGGGACTCCCAATCATGTATCCTGTCACATAACAAAATAAGCACCAAAATTAAACAGCGAAGTGACCTTTTGTTTGCATGTTCAGAAATGGTTCCAGTAAGGGTACGACGCAGGGGGCCTCTAGACTGAGCAAAACCAGTGCAGACCGGAACGCTGCTCACATGGATGCTGTGGGGTCTCGGAGAGTTCGTCAACAGACTAACATATTGGTAGTGGTCTTACATTCAAAACCCATGATATTTTCCCCCACTGAGAGTCTGATCCATCTGCCAAAATCTTGTATGAAAAAAAGCAGGAGAGAGGAGTGGTGTGTTTGCTGCGAGGCAGAGAGCAGGAGGAGTGTGTGTGTGTGTGTGTGTGTGTGTGTGTGTGTGTGTGTGTGTGCGTGTGTGTGTTTGTAGCGCAGAGAGACAGACAGAGCACGAGCTGACGCGATAACGAGCATAATGATAGCTATCTGCATTGTATCCTAATATAAGTTTAATTATAGTAAAAATATTATCTTATTCATTATTAACCTTATAACAATAAGACTTCCCTTCATACAGATGTTTTAATAGGTTTTAATAGTTTAAATCTGTAGCTCTTCTGTGCTTATAATGCATGCCAGGGGTAGTAAAAGTACTTTTTCCAAAATGTGTAAAAGCCCACAGAATATCAGTTTATTCATCCATGTGAAGTATTATAAATATTGATAGTGCAGTAATATTTTCCTGTGTGTGTTTGATTAAAGGCTATTCATTTTACAGCTGCAAGCTAACTATGTTACTGCTATTGGTGTTTTATGTGTGTGCATGAGTAAAAAAAAAAGTGAAGGCACGGTTTTGTCTTGATACCAATTTCAATTTAAAGTCTTTATGTTCGATTTTTCACACTTAAATATAATATAAACCAAGTATATCCTCTGAAAATAACTCTGTGAGTCATGACTGTTTATAATGGGTGTAACACCCGAGTCCCACTGTCTGTGATGCTTTCAGAGTTTTCAGAGTCCTATCTTCACTTTGTTTACATCGCCAGGACGGCCGGCTGACTCCTCCCCTCGTATATAAAAGTTGTTTAATTGAGGGACTAGAGAAAAGAAGAATAACATACTGTACTCACTGCTTAACTGTGTTTCTAGATCACGCTCATTTCAGGTAAATTTACATGCAGTGTGAAGATACGAGCATAATAAAGATCGCTAGCATTAGCATGCTAACACAACAATGCAGCGCGAGTTGTTTTGGTTTCATGCTGGTGCTCAAGGGCGACATCTGCTGGATCAAAAAATCGCATATAAAGCCTTTAAGTGTCACACACTTACTGAGGTCTTCATTGAAATATTCGCATATAAAGCCTTTAAAGAGAGAACGTGTTTTAACTTGAATGATTATAATGTAATCACTTTTTATTGACTAAAATGTTTCGAGTTGTTGTCAACTGAAACTGGACTATAAACTATGAAACTAAATAAAAAGGAAAGATGACCAAAATGTGACGAAAACTAAATCACATTCTGGTCTCAACTGGTAAAAACTAAAACTGAATCTGAAAAAGTTGCCTGTTATCAGCTACCGAACACATTTAACAATATTTCATGACACAGGTTGTTGGTCTTTCCCAGACATGAACATGAACCAGAGGTATCGCTCAGGATAAATAATGAAGACGGATTCTTGACAATTATTCCACTAACACTCTCTGAATGTCAAGTGACTCTCAAGTCCTGAACCAAAAGGTCTTCATCAAAGGCTAAAGCCTGATGCTTTTGACAAGCTCTTCGCCCAAGTCTAAACATCTTCCTCGTGCCTCCTCTGTTCTGGTCCTTTACCCAGACAGCCCCCACCAAAAACGCCCCTCGCCTCTTCTCTCTCTTTTTTTTTTTTCATGTCTTTCTCTCTCTCTCATCCTCTGTTGATAACAACCAGCATTCTCTCAGGTTGCCTTTTCTGATCCGTCCCCATGGGAGAGTGGGGGTTCTGTGTGTCAAAGGGGTTAGACAGACAGGTGAGATAAAACTAGGAGTAGTGACAGGGGTAGTGAATGAGTGGGAGCTGCAGGTAAATGTAAGGACTGAAAGTAAGAGATGATGGGAATGGGGGGGGGAGGGAGGGGGGGGGGTGGATAAAAGGAGGAGGAGGGGGTTAAGGAGCGCTGTGCATGTGCTTGGTGTCATCTGACTTTCAGGCTGGTTTGCTGATCTCCTCTGATGTACTGTACATGACATTGGCCTGGAAGCCTGGCCCCTAATCAAGGCAACAGCGGGCCGCAGTACCCCCCCGCCCCTCCCTCCCCCACCCCCCTACCTCCCCCCCCCCCCCTTCCCTTGACACAGCCGGGGCCCACGGGAAGGAGGCAACAAACCAGCAGCTGTGTTCACCTCCTTCTCCCTCCTCCCCCTCCAGTCAGGTGGAATGAGGGGATTGGAGAGGACTGGAAGTGGAACAGAAGGGTATCTGAGTAAAGCCGGAGATATTTGCATGCCTCCCAACGCTTCAGAGCCTCCAATTAGCATCGGAGGCCCCGCTGCCGGCTGCAGGACCTAACCGTGGCCGGGCCAGTGGTGGCATTCCAGGGCCTGAGGAGGATTAACACACCCCTCCTTTGGATGGGGATGTGCCAGCGCTGTGACCCGACCATGACCCTGGACTCTATATCCTTTGGGTCAACTTTGCTCAGTAACACTTTAGGTGAAAGATTAGAACCTTTAAGATCAATGAAGTCATGATTTACAGTCATAAAGTCAACTAAACTTATTTAATTTGTCTTACTTTAAAATTATTACACTTAATATAAGAAGCCTTTTTAAATGCTTTTTCAACCTTTCTTTGGGATAATATGACATCTCATTAGCTTTCAGGTCTTCTTGGCTCAGAATAGCAATCTGTAGCTGTGTCATTATCGGAGCGCATAGTCCTTAAGATGACAATCTACATCTGAATGACATTTTACCAATAGACAGGTTCTATGTCCCTGTTCAGTGTTAGCATCCTTAGAAGGAACCCATGCTACGAAGGACCTACATAGCCTGTGTAGACCTCTCAGGCCGATCTGAAATGTGACGGTCTGGTCTATGGAAGATAAGTGCAGAGGCACTTATCCTACCATTTCTAAGCTCTGTTCCTGCCACTTGACAATCTCAACAGCTGCACCAGTACTAGTTAACAAAATGTAATAACATAATAAAACAACTAAGTGCACTACTCAGCTGCTTGAGAATCTGCCAGCTTGTTTGTTTTGATGCACAATGAATTTCAGGATATGTGGTGCCATGAAGGTTTTGCCTTTTATTTTGATAGAGAAGTAAAGTGGAGAGAGAGAGAGAGAGAGAGAGAGAGAGAGAGAGAGAGAGAGTGGAGAATAATATGTGGGAAAGGAGCAGCAGGTCTGACTCAAAACCCGAGCCTTCAGCTAGGAGGACTATGGGGTACATGGGGTGCGACCTACCTGCTAGTCAATCTGCAAATCTTTTGTATGCGTGCGCAGACGTGTTAAACTGCGTTGACTCCATCGACCTATCACTGGTCGTTCTACTAACTCTCTTACTAACTGAGGCCGTTTTAAAAATGTGAGCCGGTGCTGATCTCACAGAGCAGGGGTTTCCAATGTAAACTCACAGAGGTCCATTAGAGAAGATTTCAACAAGCAGAGGTCGGTAGCTTGTGATATAACTCAGAAGCTTATATCTTCAGGTAGCCTGGAAGTTTTTTTTTCAACAACTGTTGGCAGACTGTAAAATTAGATAAAGACGGTACGATTCAATTGTATTACAACACGGTTTATAATGGACTGCACAGATTATCGTAAACCAGTCTATTGAGCCTGGGATTGCAATATATCGATTTATTTTCAGATTTAAAAAAAATATGGTTTTCATAAGTGGCGGCTGTGTCTCAGTTGGTAGAGTCGGTCGTCTCTCAACCGGAAGGTCGAAGGTTTGATCCTCAGCTCCTGCAGCAACATGTATGATGTTTCCTTGGACAAGACACTTAACCCTAAATTGCTTCCGCTGTTTATCGGCGGCGTATGAATGGTATTAGTTACTTCTGATGGTCTCACTACATAGCAACCACTACCATCAGTGGCGCTTTGAGTAGTCAGGAGACTTGAAAAGAGCTAGCTCACGTCCATTTACCATTTACCATAATATTTAATTGTAGCATGTAACACCTGCTCTGTCATAAGGACCTCACCTGCTCTCTGTCTGTGTGGGGCTGTTGAGCAACAATACATGTTTCATAAAGAAAGCATTTCAATCCTCACGTCTGCCTCAGTCCAGAGCAGGGCCCTGCAGGAAAGCAATAAGCTACTGGCAGACTCAAACACAAGTTCAAAGAATTCAGTTGAAGAGACTGGAGTTATCAGATTCAGTGCTTTTGGGAGTCAAAGGAGAGAAGAAATGACCGACCACATGTGCTCAGTCAATACTGTCACTGCAGAAAGGAAACGCTCCAAGATGTAAGAAAATGAAATACTTTGGAGTGAATTGTGTGAGAGGAAACAGATGATGTTTTATGTCTGTCCATATGTGAGCATGAACATGTGAACACCTGCACTGTATGCGTTACATTTCTGAGCCTATATATAATCTTAATTAAAGCATGTTTGACAGATAAGAGATATCCCTGAGGCTAAGCCTGAACCTGAAACCGTTCTGAAACATATACAGACACAAGGGGCAAGACACTTAACCCCAAGTTGCTCCTGCTGCTTCATACAGTGTGTATGAATGTGTATGAATGTGTATGAATGGATTAATTACTTCTGATGGTTTCACTACACAGCAGCCTCTAACCATCAGTGTGTGAATGTGTAGGTGTGATCTAGGGTTTCTCATCAAAACCTAAACTTCCCTTCATCCAGTTGAACTTTCTGAAAAGTATTTTTCAAACACAACTCAATAAGATTCATTAACCCTCGTGATAAAGGGGTTGGCATGCACGTCATTTTTTGACTGTTAGACGTGAACCGCATGAAGCTACAGGACTGCTGACAGCTCACCGTTTGCTTCAACTGCCTCCATGTCTGGAACGAATCAGCCAGATGCAGATATTGTTCCAAAAGAGACATCTCAAAACAAAAACATTCCTCTAACGGAAATATTAAAAAATTACAATACATGCTGAAGCCACTTCATTTTTTAGAGGAATCCAAACCTTCATGTTTTCATAAAAGATGTAAAAAAAAGCTCACAACAAGTCTTATTGTAGGTATCACATCTCATCCGTAACTCCATTGTCATCTTTTCAGTTGTATATAGATGTGTAAACAATGCCCAGCTGACTGAAAGATAATCTAAACACTTTATATTTTGACCTGAAGGAGGAGCTTTATAACATTTTGAAGTGGTAAAATATGATTGTTCCTCATATTACTCACGATTACTATAAACCAAATCTTAATGGAATTTATCCCATTTCATTACGACCAAAAATACAGAAGACACATCAGAGGATAACCAAGGCAAATACACATCCAATAGGGATCTTTAATATATCCTGTAATGCTGTATATATATGTGTTCACATCAATCGGTATAATATTTGAGATATATAAGTCAGGACCAAAATGGCAGCCCTACAAAAAGAAGGCTACTTTAGAGAAATAACATATTCATATAAATAGAATTCAAACCTCTTCATACATGCTCACAATTTAAAAAAAATTTTTTTTTTTAAATAAATAAATCTGTTTTTAAATGCAGAATCTGTTGGGTAGTGAAATTGTTTATGGAACTCTTGTCTGATCGTTCCAAGATATAATTTATTAATCTTGGAGGAGAATTCTTTTTATTTTTCTTCACTATTGTTGAGACATCAGCACACTCAGGCTGAGATAAACACACATGCACAAACAGGATCCTATGAAGATGCACTAATGGAGAGAGGAGAGGCTGCACACAAAAGAGTGCAGTGCTCAGGAGGAGAACAGGAGCCTCTTAAGCAACCAGACCAATTTCCATATTCTGATCCTCCCCGGGACCTGAACTAGAGACCTTGAGGTTTCCAGCCTAAGTCCCTACAGACTGAGCCACGGCTGGATTCCGATTTGCATAGAACTTTAAAAAGGAAAAGGAAACACATGTAGTAGAGCTCCACAGGCCGACAATACAACATTCTGAGAACTTGAGAAGTGTCCTTACTTTAGTTGAGAAAAAAACACAATTATGAGCGGTCAGTTCAAGACCAGTAGTGAAGGTTTTTGTTTATATATCCTTTCTCTAATAGTTTCCCCTCTTCAAGCTCAGCCATAAGATTCTGAGACACACGGGGTTGTGTTAGCATGAAAATGACTGGAGAACAAATCTTTTGTCATACATTGTTTCATGCCTTGCAGATGGTTTATCGATCATCATTTGTTGAACTGAACGTTTCAAATGAAAGAGGGAGAAATGTTTCTGGTGGGTCATGACAAAAATTGCTGTTAATCCCTCCATGCCTCTTTGTTTCAAGGACCATTTCCACTCAAAATACAACATGAAATGAAAAGTTTTTAACATGACAGGGCCACACAAATACACCATGATGCAGAAGATATGGTACGTGTAGGAAGTGTGTGTCTGCTGTTTCCCATGTGACATGAACACAACCCCCTGCACATCGTCACCTCTATTGAAGGAGGTGCCTGAGCTGTCACTTTGCCAATCACCTGAGTTTGTGATGAGCTGCAGGTGCTGTGTATCTAAAGCTGGGACTGAGTTTTACTCAGGTTTACACGGTGAACTCTGCTTTTGCAGTTTGCACTCTGAACATGACCTCTGTTTGACGCCTCACAGTAAGAAACTGCTCTTCTGATGATCAACCTGTGAAGGTACCTCCTTAATAAGACATGTCATTGGTGAGTCAATCACTTCTTTCCTCCAGCATACAGCACTCATTCATACATCTGTTTTTATACATACATGAAGTATGTCTTTATATGTCTATCCATGACGCAAGGGTAAGAATATGATGAGCTGTATTTTTGTTACCCTGAATTTAAACTGCAGAAACATTTTGTGAATTTCAAAAACATTTCATTAAATGCAAAGTTTCACAAAATATTTCTGTGTTTTATGAAATATCTATATTGTGAAATATGAGTGCATTTTAATTTAATATGTTTGAATGTAGTGAATTTTTTTGCATTTAGTGAAACGTTACAGCCCATTGCACAGTTTGATAATAATGTAATATTGGTAAATGCTCATTTTTAAATTGACCCAATTTTCTTTATTCCCATGTTATTCTTATCACACTTTGTTTGAACAGTTCTTAGGCCTTAAAAAGACCTTTATGATGCTTTATGATACCTTTACATTGACCTTACATTCATTGGAGCTGACATAACATACGTTTTTTTTTTAGTACATTAAACGCTGAATAGCTGGTAGTGTAACAAAGTAGAGAAAACTTTTATTTAGACACAATCCAATAAACAATGAGGATATACTTAATGAAATGACAAAGGACAACAATGTGCCTCTGACAGAATATATAATATGTGTATTTTATATAAGTATATTCATATTCATTTGATTTATTTCGGAAACAGGAACAAATGTAGATTTTTCTAAATGTAAAAAAGTGTTTTATGCAGAAGAATTTGTTTTTTTTTGGATTAGAATAAAATAAATTACAATTTATGTTTTCAAGGAAAGAAAGAAACACAGAATGGACTTTGTTTTATATTCTGTCCAAAGAACTTTAATAAACAGATAATCAGTGAATGTGCAGCTTAAGTCCTGTAGGTGCTTTATATGTCTCGATGTACGACCACTCAGAGGTTTATAAATTAGATACAAGACCTTTATGAAGTGTTTTATTTTTTAATACTGAAGATTCATGTCAGTACAATGAATTCATATTCAGATCTTTGTGTCTCTTCATTACACTGAAAAAGTAAAGCAAAACAACAGAGCAACAGTTTTAGCTTTTTGAAATATTTGTAGTAATGTAGAAAACAGTGAAGCTCAATGATATGAAAGAGTGTTATCAATCAAGCTGTCGATACTCACAGCGTCATTTAAAGTATGAAATTGGTCATGAATCCCTCCCCCCCCCTTGTTAAGTACTCAACAAAAAAACATGGGCGTTGTAAATTTTTAATGGAGTTAGATATTTAAATAAATTCTACATGCTATATGTTTAAATAAATCATTTATTCATGTTTACATTAGCTGATCAGTCAATACATTTTTCACTACACCAACAACATTGTACATTTCCATCTACATCGTAAATAAAACAGTGAACTGCTAACAATCCAGCGTCTGCAGACTAAATACTCGGTGTGCTGCTACAACAAACGCTGCGCTGTAGTTTGATGAAAACATCATCAGGTGTGATTCAAGTTTCATAAACAATCTGTGCATTTAAACTGGACTGAACAACATCTCCTCAACATAATGTTCTTATGAGGTTCTTTCCTAAAATGTTTGTGTTCATTCATCCTTTTAAGACATAAACGTTGGGCGGGGGGGGAGTCCCTTTATCATTCAAGTTTGCATTAGTGTTATTGGGAAGATGACCAAAGGAGTATGATTCATTCAGGCAACATAATTGCCTCAAAAACATTTTTTTTCAGACTTCATTCTTGCACGAAAACAATTCAGTTTTTCCGATACCTATGTCATGAACATTTTGTGACTATATGTTTTGAAAAAAAAAAACCTGGATTGTCTGAGGAATACTTGCAGGCAGGAGCAAGGCTACATCATTTTACTCGCCTTAAACTATCAGCGCTGTTGTTGATGTCAAAGCTGCAGACCTGCACAGCCAGAGCGTAGGAGAGCAGGGAGTGAATATTTCAGTATGGTTGGAGGCAGCAGTTGTGTGTTAGTGTGAGGGGTGGGATGAAGGTGTGTGTGTGTGTGTGTGTGTGTGTTTTTTTTTTTTTTTGGGGGGGGGGGGTTTAGCAGATAGCAAAGCACATCTGGTGGTGACGTGGAAAGGCGGCGGCGGTGGAGTTGGGTGGGGGCCCACGGTGCAGCCCGTGGCGGCTCTCCTTCCCGTACCAGCCTCTAGAAGGGAGCTGCCTGTCTGTCGCACCGTGATTTATACGCCGCTAATGTCAGAGGAAAGCAATGTGGAAACTGTGGTATAAACACTGAATACTGGCAGAGTTTAGAGATTATGAATCAGTGTCTGGGAGGACTGCTTCTCCAACACAGCTATGCGTACACACACACACACACACACACACACACGCTGTAAGACACCAGCATTCTCTCGTTCTTAGTCCTTATCTCAGCAGTGACCTATAGAGTACATTTAGGGGAAATATCTGTGCTTCTCATTTAGTCTTGCTTACTCTTTGAATTAAAGGTTGCATGTATGATGCAAACCAGATTGTGATTGCAACCTCTTATAGCTTTTAGTTTGCTGCACAGATTCTTCTTTCACCATGTGCAATGTAAGAAAACAAATGTGGAGCTTCTTATCAACAAGCCTTTTTTTCCTTTCTATGTGAATGTTTGCAGCCACACAGCAGCTGCCTTTTGTGTGTGTGTGTGTATGTGTTTGCTGCTTATGTTGCAAGGCTGCACTGAGGCCGTGAGTACAGCAAGCCGGGCAGCCGAGTTCTCCCAGCGTCTGAAACATTAATGCAGAAACCCGATTAGCCATGCCATCACAGGCCTCCTGCTCCTTGCCTATTGATTTTCCTTCCGTTGCCCTCCCCCTTCAAAAAGCCAGGAGGGTAGTCTCTTAAGAGCTAGTGCACCTCTCTCCTCTCCCAGGCCTCCTCTGGCCCGGGCCTTCTCACCGATCCAGCCATGTTGATTTCTACTGAGATTTGGTAGGGGCTATAGACTTCTGACGATAACCCTAGGTGCTGTAGGAGAGTGCTGGAGAAGGGGAGGATAGGGATGAGGAGGGGGGGGGGGGGGGGTGGCGGCATTCAAGTCAGTCAGTCTGTAAGCTGTAGTGATCATGGCGGGCTGACTGGGCCTGATCAGTATGCTGGGGTGGAGAAGTGTTCACTCCAGAGAGAGGAGCTGTGTAATCACAGATGAAAGATGTTCAGGGTCTGGTCAGCTTGACTCTCCCTCTCCCCTCTGGTTTCACTGACCTGAAGCGCTTTCACTGAAGGGAGAGATGAACGTCTCCGATGGCTAAGCCCAGAGAAGCGATCTATCCATACCGCTTCTCTAGCTCCACACTGTTGATCGGGGGGAAACATGGCCAAAGATTCTGGCAAATAAGGTGAGCAGAGAATGTGAAGTAGGGCCCCTATGCAACTTTTATAAAAAAGAAACTACAGGATAAACTTGAATTTAAATCCATCTGGACATACATAGCGTTGGCCATGCTCCAAGTTAAAATGTCAAATATTTACAGCCACACAAATATTTGAGTCACTTGGTGACACTGTGCTGATTGAACATACGGTCCACTGAAAGCTCTGATATTTGCAGTTCTTTTAGGGGGAGACAATTTGAGTGTTCATTACATATTCCACGTGTATTCACTTGTATCTGCTGGTCGATCAAAGAAAGTATATTACTTGTTGTAATGTTTTCTTCAGCCATCAAAGTTAAAACTTAAAGGTCACCATGATAAAACAAACAACTTTGTGGTTTGATCTGTTAGAGCAGTGCTTCCCAAAGTGTGGGCCGCGGCCCCCTGGTGGGCTGTGTGGATACTGCAGGTGGGCCGCGAAAAGCCCTCCACCAAGTATAAAAATAAAATAAATATCACAATAATGATGATTTACCATGAGTCAGCCCTTTAAGTGATAAGTAAGGCGTGTCATGACTATTCATGGACATAATGTAAACATTGGTGTCTATCTTACCATAATATCATTTTGTCATGTCCAATAATTTACCCTAACTGAAAGTGATAGTTGTAGTCAAAACTTTTATTTTTGTATATCAAAGTGGGCCGCGTCAGTTTTAAGTTTGGGAAAGGCTGTGTTAGAGGAAGGACCAAAAACACAAATGCAAAGAAAAGTTAGTCTTAATGCAACACCATCAAGCGGTCTTTAAATGGTCCATATTCTGTTATTTTTGGGGTTCGTATATTTAATCTATGTACCTACTTTTGTATGTTCACAATAGCTAAAGTTTGAAAAAAGTGTCTGTTTTCATGTACTGCTCCTCCTTGCTCCCTCTACACTCTGAGTCCGTCAGCTACACTCTGTTGAGCCCACACTGTTAGACCCCACGTGGGCCAAGTCTGCTCTGATTGGTCTGCCGATCCGCTCTGTCGTTATTGGTCAGTTGCTCAGCAAGCGTCTCAGAAATTTCAACATGAGCTGGGGGCTTGCCACAACGAGCCAATGGGCTTAGATCAGTGATCTCACACTGACAATGACGTCGGACTGACAATTTTTTTTCGAGGGGGGCTAGAACCGAGCGTTACATGCAGCTAATGCTACAGCTAACAGGAGGAGGTAGGAGAAGGCGCGTTTCCGCAGACTTTGAATTTTTGCACATAGATGTGCCTAAACATGCACAGGACACATGGAAAACACACTAAAGAGCATATAAAACCAGAAAAAGCATAATATGGGACCTTTAACACAGACTCAGCTGAGGCCTCATTGGGTCTCGTTGGGCCACATGGCACACAGTTCTAAAAGTGTTTTTTGATTAATCTCTCTTGTCTTAAAAGGTTTATGATAACGTCACAAATGGTGAGAGATGCAGGACATTCAGTTACATCGTAAATGTGTTTCTGAAAAAAGCTGTCTTGCATAAAACCTGATGATTCAGATTTGTCTCTGTGGTGATATCAGGAGAACATATTTTGCTTTTACAGAAGATACCCATGGCTGTAAGCAGATACACACAGACTTAACTTTTCTCAACTTCAAATCAATACTTGTCCATACTTTGGCAAGGGACATCAGTGCCTTTGGAAATATTAAAAATCCCTCCGTGTTCAGTATAATTTGACATTTTTGAAAACAATCATACCCTGTAGCACAACATATCCTCTTGGTATTTTGATTGTGTACATAGCAGGATGAAAACACGTAGGAGTGATCGCCTCTGCTTTAGGTTTCCTCACCCAGTCCGATGCCCGGTCTAACTCTCCTTGTGCTTTAAAAGTGCACCGCTGAAAAAGCTCAAAAAGGAAAGTAACAAATTTCCAGATGACACCAAACTGACAACGTCAGAGTGTTTTAAACGGCATCAGGATGAAACCACTTTTAAGAGAGTGTGTGGACTCATTTCAAGCATTGATATCCTGTGAAGTATAGACCGGGGCTGCCACCTGAATAAGAATACAGCTTGTGCTCTATAGATTTTAAAGTGACCATGAACAGATAGCTATGCGAGAGAGAGAGCTGTGGATTTGTGTAGCTGCTTTTGTCTCATGCATAAACAGACTGTGTGTAGGCGTGTTAAAGTAGCTGTAACTTGCCTCATGAACATTATACACACACTGCAAAGGGCTCTACATGACTAAATCTGCACTGTTAGGATTGACCTCCATTGCTGTTATTTCTGTTGCAGAGCCGACGCTAAAAACCAGTGAGACTGATCAAGAGCCCGTCTGAGTGTGTGTGTGTGTGTGTGTGTGTGTGTGTGTGTGTGTGTGTGTGTGTGTGTGTGTGTGTGTGTGTGTGTGTGTGTGTGTGTGTGTGTGTGTGTGTGTGTGTGTGTGTGTGTGTGTGTGTGTGTGTGTGTGTGTGTGTGTGTGTGTGAGAGAGAGAGAGAGAGAGAGAGAGAGAGAGAGATAGTAGGACAGGAAGAAGGGCATTCAGGGAAAACCTGCGCTAAGACATCGTTGCTCAAGGCGTAATCGCTGTTAAATAGGTTGTTGACATACACAGTTGGCTGTGTGCAAACATTTCATTTGGCCAATTATCCCCTTCGCCGAGGTGGTGCGGCTACATGAGTTAGTGAAGATCCAGAAGAGACAGAGGGAGTAACTCTCTCCTGCGTGGTGTTAATGGAGCTACCAGATGTGTTTGAAAGGGAAAAAGAGCAGCAGATCTGGGTGGCCTGCCACATGTCCAACCTGGGAATGTGTGTGTGTGTGTGTGTGTGTGTGTGAGCACGTGTAAGCACATCTTTGTCCATGACCGCGTCTATGTGTGTGCAGGTGTACGAGGAAGGTATTGGCGTTCAGCGGACCACCCCAGGGTGCGTTTCACTGCAACCACCCGTTCCCCTCAAACCCTTTAACCAACTCGCCCCTAACACCTACACACAAGGCCAGAGAGGAGCAACTGACTTCCCTTACACTGAAAAAAAATGATGTGGTGATTGATGATGCTTGGCAGAACATGATGACTCACTGTAAAAAACGCTGGTGCTCTCCCTGTTAGCATCTGTTTCTGGGACTGATAATTGAAAAATTAAATTTGGTTTGTTATGAGTGTTTTGCACATTACAAGAAAGAGGTCCATAGCAGAACCAGATTCGTTTATAAGAACTCTCTCTGATTGTCTGATGGTCTGTGTGATTCCCCAGAAGTGATAGATAGCTGGAGAGAAGCCCCCACCACCCCCTCAGCCCCGGGCTGCAGGCCCCTCCTGCTCTAATCAATGACATGTTAAGCTGGCAGGCTTTTGAAGTGAGGGGTTCCAGAGGGGTGCTGAGGGGGTGAGGGGAGTGGGGGGGAGGAGGAGTTGAGGGGTATTGATGATGTGCGGGGATGGGACACAAGGGAGAAAAGCAGGGGAAGGATGAAGGGAGTCCAGAGGCTGGCTTTAGGTGGGGGGAAGGTTTGACGAGGAGCAAAAGTCAGTCTGGAACTCATCACATGAGCTGGAGTGACTGGACGTCTGGCTGATGGCTCACCCTGAGGGGTCCCAACAGGTCACACTCAAACCCGTCCTTCACAGATTTCCCATCATGTTTTTTTTTTTTTCAAACTGTGTCCACCAAGTGAACTCTTTTCAGCCCCTCCTTACTCCCAAGCTCCAAAAATGTAGCCTGCTCAGTGGCCCTGACGCTTCAAATATGATGCCCTGTGCCCCACTACGATTTTGGATCGTCTTCTGGCTTGTTTTTTTTTTTATTTTTTGGATATGGTGGTCAGGTGATTAAGTATCAAGCGTGCAAATGTACAACTTGAGGTTACAGCTGGGGTGATAGATGGGTTGAAGACTTTCATTCCAGAAAGCCGGGGTTTCAATCCTTTATGAAACAATGGTCAAAAAATGTATTCTTTATGAGAATTACTTACACTTAAATCTAAAGGCAACTTACCTCTCATAGTATTTATTTAAACAGAAAGCTAGATCTTTGTACTAACCTAATCTAGTCCATTTTTACTGCCTCAAAACATAACCTCATGGGTATTAATGTTTAGTGTCCAACACTTGTTTTTATTGTTAACGAATACATTTTATTTTGAGTTGTGACCAACATTATATTTCCATTAGGGCCAAGTTCCAAAGTCCTGCATGTGCATAACTCACTGAGACTGTGGCTCAGTGGTGGAGTTGCTTCTCTGTCCGAACCGGTATAGGTCAGGGGTTGGTCAGCTCCTGCAGCAACTTGTCCGATGTGTCCTAGTGCAAGACACTTAACCCCAAGTTGCTCCTGCTGCTTCGTTTGCGGTGTATGAATGCGATTCTGCCATCAGTGTGTGAGTGGGTGTGAATGGGTAGGTGTGACCTGCGGTGTAAAAGTGCTTTGAGTGGTCAAAAGATCTATTGACAACGCCAAGAGCTGACGTTGTTTTTAAATAAAACAGAATAACATTCAGTTAATACGTTAACCTGCTATCGAAGGTAACACATTCGTAAACAGATTAACAGATAATGAAGTTACATTTTTTAATTACCTGTGCCCACCTCTTCAGATCACATACAAGAGGGGCACACAAAGTGACCAGCAAACTTTGATGCGCCAGTAGCTCTATTCAGATTTTTCATTCAAGGCGCGACATTAACGCCCCTGTGATGTCTCACCTTCGCTATGAATGTCATGGAGACGTATCGGGGGGGGACAAATTGTGTCCACCTCTGTTCCACCATTGGAGGTAGTAACAGAGGCATGAAAGGGGCGCGATGGGATTGGTTGAGCCAGCGGGGAAGAACAGCACTGTGTGTGTGTGTGTGTGTGTGTGTGTGTGTGTGTGTGTGTGTATGTGGAGCTCCTGCTGTTTTTTGACAAGTCGAGCATTCGCAACGCTGTAATGCAATGTGAAATCACAGACTGGGACATGAATATTACACCATTGTGGAATCAATACGAGAGTACAAAGACATAATGACAGCAGAGTTTGGTTATGGTGCTGCTGCAGAATCCCATTGGGAAAAAAAACTATCAGCTTTTGTCCAGCAACATAATGCAAAGTGTATTTATCCTTGAACATGGTACAGTAACAAATTATAACTCTATCTTGTGTTCAGGAAGCATCGATTTAACCACAAAAGTCAGGCCTTACATTAAGTTATTCACCAGCTCTTTAAATAATTATCCTTCTGTTGTTTTAAGGTAAATATAGTGTATTAAAACTTGTCCTTATGGGCAATCAGTTTACTGCTTTACATGGTACACCATGTCCTCCCCATTATATTGATGTTGACTCTTTGTAAGCTTCAACCTTCTAGGCTCCTCCTTAATGTAAATCCTTTCAAATCCAAATTCTCTGAATACATAAGTGATGCTAATGCTGATGTTTTTAACGACTACTTATCACTCAAATGAGGATTTTAATTATTGTGCTGCAAAGATGAGTTGAATCCAACATAAGAGGTATCCATATTACTGTAGATATTTCCTTGGACCCTTCCCCCCCCCCCCCCCCCCCCCCCCCCCCCCCCCGCTCTTCCCTTCTCAAATTCTCCCCTGAAAAATAAAGACAGAAGTGTTTGTCACCACGGGGCACTTTGGGGGATATTATGTTAGGTTTCTGTAAAGCAGCAAAGCTTTAGCTTCAAGTGCGAGTGTGTACGTCAAGTGTGTAGTCTTGGAAATATGTGGAGTGCGTGTCGTTGTGGGTGTATGAACATATACAGTAAGCTGCATATGTATCTTTCAATATGCTGCATGAATTTATTTTTGTGTGCAAATGTGTGTGACTAAGAATCCGTGTGAAATATTGTGCTTGTGTGAATGCCATGTGACTGTATAGTGTGTAACTCTGCATGTGTGTGTGTGTGTGTGTGTGTGTGTGTGTGTGTGTGTGTGTGTGTGTGTGCGCAGCCCTGAGAACTTGGCAGCGTGTCAGCACTGTGCTCCAGCAGTGAGGGGGAGCTGCTGTGTTTCTCTGCCCTGTGTGCTGGATCCCCTTTCAGCCTGACACAATCCCACAATCCCACAGCTCTGAGCTCTCAGCTGCAGCCTCCACAGCACCAGCGCTAACCCACCGTGCTCTCATACCCACCCAGATCACTGTTTCAGCACACCAGGATCTGGCTGCTGTCAGCGTCTTCAGTGGTGCTTTAATACTGTGCTCTTATGGAGAGGAACCCGTTTCACCCGTTTTCACAGCAACACCATATTAAAAAGTCCAGGTTTAAGGACCCAGTCCACAATGAATATATATTTTAGAATTAAAAAATCAGTTCATATTATTCACTTTTCCCCAAGTGGTTCATGGCCAGAAGATAGTCTTAAATTTGTGTGTCCAACTTTTGAAATATTTGCATCCACAATTTAATTTGTGGTGTCTGAAAATTTCTCAAATACAATTAAGGAAAATCAACATTAATGTGTTTCCAGACAAAAAAAACAACAACAGATAATTCAACCAACCACTTTGGCGGCAGTAGCTCAGTCTGTAGGGACTTGGGTTGGGAATCGGAAGGTCGCCGGTTCAAGTCCCGGCACGGACCAAGTCCGGAAATTGGTCTGGTAGCTGGAGAGGTGCCAGGCCACTTCCTGAGCACTGCCGAGGTGCCCTTGAGCAAGGCACCTAACCCCCCCCTCCCACAAGCTCAGGAGCGCCCGCCGTAGGGCAGCCCCCTCACTCTGAGACCTCTCCATTAGTGCATGTCCACAGGATCCTGTTTGTGCATGTGTGTGTATTTCAGTTCATGTTTGTGTAGCATGTTTACTAGACAGAGTGTAAAAACGAATTTCCCCTCGCGGGATCAATAAAGTATAAATTCTTCTTCTTCTTCTTAATCATTGGGACTACTTTTTAAGGAATCTACTGGGGATTACTTAAAAAAGAAGTCTAATACTGTTCTTTGAAAATCATTATTTTACTGTGTCTGAGTGCAGAGGTGCCTAATTTATCTCAACATGTTTTGCACAGCTTCAGCTTTGTGTGAAAAATGGTGTCCCTTTTCTATTTTTTGGAAAGGATATCAGTGTTTCACGTAAAGAAACATGTGAAAAAAGGACTCACTGATATCCAAAGGATCCCTGGTAAATATTCCGATAGGCCTAATTGCACTTTACAGGAATTCCAGTTTAGTTGCCCTCTTGCTTTTAGAGGTTAGGTTCTCTGCCAGTGCCCGGGCCCTAATCAAGGTCAGGCCAGGATCCCACCTACCTAATGGCCTGGGCCTGGTCAGTCTAATAAAAAAGGTGTTTTTGTTCTACCGGCTGAAAGGTCTCTTTAATAATCTGGGGGCTCGAGCTGAGCGGTCCGAACCCAGAAATAGAAGAGTGGGAGTTACACACACGCTCATACATACAAAAGTTCAACACAGGGAAATTGTACCGTGCAGCAGCTAGCAGGGGACGTGGTCCATGAAGCAGCAGATTCGACAACAGGGAAGCAGTGTGTAATAGCGATGTATCCAAAAGGGAAAGACAGGTCGGAACGAGGCTGAGGGTCGGAAAGCCAACTGGTCCGATCGGGCTGGATTTGAGGGGCCCGATCTATGCTCTAGTCTGAAACTATTGTTTCTCGAACAATAATATAACCGGTGTTGCTAATGAGTCTTTATTATGTTGACTGGCCTTAGTAAGCACTGTAGTTAACTTCTTGGATTCAGTTTCATTGCCAGATCTGTGGAGATTTGCACAGACCTTTGGTGCCACAGTTGCCCCGCTGACATCAGTGTGATTAGCTGTAACTATATGTGAAGCTTGTAGGTGGAAGCTGAAACTCAGGCTTGTGAGAACGCAGAAGAAAAATATTTAGGAAAAATGAACTATGAGCAAAGTCGATCAAAACAATCAGCTGATCATCGGAAGAAAGAACGTACAGGCCCAGTAAGCTGTCCCATCAGTGTCATCAGCAGCAGCAGCAGCTGCTCTCCCAGATGGATCTTACACATGATGGGTATTGATTGATTTTTTTCTCAGAGTGGTGGTGTTAATGTGACAAACAGCAGTCATTTCCCACTGAAACATCACTTTGGCTCACTAGCAAAGCCTTTATCACAAGTGTATCAGAGGCTTCCTGGAAGTGCTCTTCCAGCACTGCGGGGACCGACCAGGCCAATGAGCCAGTGGATCAGATGACAATGTGACGACTGTCTTAATGACATCATGTCATGGATTCAGGAAGTGACATTGAAAAAGTCTTGGTTGGTAACTGGAGAAAAGAAGAGTAGATTGTGATTTATATTGCAATTCTGGATTTCAGATCGTAGGAAGTTCAATCAACCCATTGTTATATTCCACAGGAAACAAAAACTACATTGCTGACTTGCACATTGGCTCAGACATCCATTGATTGAGTTTTTGAAAGGAACATATTATGAATAATAAACTTTACCATGGTTTTCTAACACTAACACGTCCCTTATCTGTCACCCTCCCCCCCCCCCCAATTAAATGAGAAAAATCCTTCCTCTTCATCTTTTGCCTGCTCCACTTCTCAGAAAACGTGTGCTCAAACAGGTTGTTTTGAGATTTTACCTTTGTGACATCACAAAGGGAAGTAACCCCTCCCCCACATGGGTGACACTCCCACAGCTAGGTGTTCGTTCTGCCCTCTGAGTCCGCCTGTCCACCTTAAACAATAGGGCATGGTGCCAGAAAGCCCAAGCCACATGAACTTCCAGAGAGGTGCGTGGTCAAACACAGCTCACTTGTATTTAAAGCTACAGACACAGCGACAAGAGGGCTGAAATAGAGTGATTTAAAGGCATGCTAAAGACCTCTGAGACTTATTTGAGCCTGAGACCAGAGTGCTCCGAGACCGAGACATTTAGGGATTGAGATCGAGACCGACTCAAGACCAAGACCAAGGCAGGCCAAGACCATACATGTTACTTAAAAATCATCATCTTGTGTGCAGGGGGCGTGTCACTAACTTAGGCCGTAAAATCGGGAAGGTTGCAGTCGTAACCAGGCGATAAAAATCAAACTACAAATTCACTTAATTTTTCTTTTAGAAAGAGGCGTTTTCCCTCCTAATCGATGACATGGAGAAATAACCTGTCAGTCGTGGTCTTGACCGGACTTGATTTAAAATCCAGCACAAGGTCTGTTTTTTTTTAAATGCATTTTACACCTTTCACACTCAGTCCGCTGCGTTTTATTTTCCATTAATTGTGAAAATTCACAATGTGAGACACAAATGTCTCATACACATCATGCAGAGTGATCAAGCAGTGAAGCTGATTTTGTGGTTCTTTCACTAAAGAAATGTAAGAAACGTGGGCTGTCCACTCCTTCAAACAAGACAAGAGCAAGGAGGAAGTTTCACCGGTCAATAAAGGAGAGTTTTTCCCGTTTTTTTTCCCAAAGGAGCTGCAGAATTACTTAAGCAAAGGTTACAGTATTTAATGTTTAGTAAATGATGTTACAGTTGTAGTTAATTTAAATAACATACATTACATAACATTGAGTCAACAATGACTTTTGGTATCACACTGTACCCTCACCCTTTATATCTTATTGGAACTTTCTTAAACTTTCTTATTACAGCTACTCAAAAGGATCCTTATGACTTGACTTTCCAGTGACATTGTTTTCTTGGTGGACTGAAGCATCTGCGTTGCAAACAGTGTGTGTTAAGATGGTGCAATGTGTTGTAACAGTAAAGGCGACAGACAAACCTGAAGTAACACCTTCAGTTATAATAATCTACCGTAGCGCTGAACTGGACTGAAGGGACAAGGTCACATATGGACAAAATTAACATTCTGAATCTTCATCCTACTTCGCCTCTGTCACGGGAGCAAAGGGAAATTAAAAGATTCACTTTTAATGGCAAGCAAATTTGCAATTTTTCCTTACATGGAGTTTCATTGGCAATGTTGAGGGTTCAACGGAAAATTAGAAGTGTGTTTGGTTGACTCTACTTTTTGCTCAAACTGGTCCCATTTAGAATACAAGATATGAGCGTCTAAAGGTGAACATTAGGGCTGGGAATCTTTCGGTGTCTCACGATTCGATTGAGACTATTTTTCAACACGATTCTGGTATCATGATTCAAATTCTATTTTTGAATAAGTACATACTTCAGGATCTTGCTGCTCCATTTGGCATTCTACTGAGTTAAAGAGCTACCCTTAGCACATCGAGATCGATTAGCCCAAAAAAAAAATCTATTTTTGGTTGTAATGAATCTATTTAAAATTTCACAAGATAACAATCTTGATTTTTCTATAAATCGATTTCTTCCCCACCTCTAGTGAACAGCATTGGCAATATTTCTTGATTAGTTATTGAAAATGCTCAATCCTTAAAGGCTTTATATTTATATTTATATTTTTTGATCCAGCAGATGTCGCCCCTTGAGCACCAGCATGAAACCAAAACAACTCGCGATTGATTGATTGATTAAATTTATTTCAGACATATCAAATAAAAATCAAACATATCAAAAATACAAAAACAAAAATGAAAAAGCACGAAAATACAATAAACAAAAAACAATGTTCAAATAATTTAAAAAAAAAAAAAGAAAGAGAAAAAGAAAATTACATATATTCAATTGATATGCCTGAAAAGGAGTAGGAAGAAGTATAAAACTTAAGCGATGCATTGTTGTGTTAGCATGCTAATACTAGCGATCTTTATTAAGCTCGTATCTTCACACTGCATGTAAATTTACCTGAAATGAGCGTGATCTAGAAACACAGTTAAGCAGTGAGTACAGTATGTTATTCTTCTTTTCTCTAGTCCCTCAATTAAACAACTTTTATACACGAGGGGAGGAGTCAGCCGGCCGTCCGGGCGATGTAAACAAACTGAAGATAGGACTCTGAAAACTCTGAAAACTTCACAGACAGTGGGACTCGGGTGTTACACCCATTGTAGACAGTCATGACTCACAGAGTTATTTTCAGAGGATATACTTGATTTATATTATATTTAAGTGTGAAAAATCACATATAAAGCCTTTAATCCAGAGTAACTAGTTGATAATTTCATGCCAGTCTGCTATGAGATTAATCAAATAAAGTACTCACTAACCTTATTCTATGACATATTCAATCAATCAATCAATCAATCAATCAATCAATCAATCAATTCATAACGTGTGTTATCTCTAATCACTACAAAAAGAGCAGGTCAAGACTGTATTCTTTATTATTATATTTACAAAGTCTGTACATTAATCCATTATGAGCGCAGCACTCGGCAACATTAAGCAAAGTAACGATGAAAAACTGAAAAACAATGAAAAACTTTCTTTAAACCGGCAGAAACCTCGAGCAGAACCAGACTCATGTTGAAGAGGCATCTGGCTCAACAGGGTTGGAAAGTGTGACAGAAGGAAATGTGGAAAGATGGAGATGGACAGAGACAAACAAATCAACAGCAACAACAAAACTGAATCTGAAGCTAATGGCTGATCGGAGTAGATCGACCCAGACTGGAAGTCAGACAAGGGAACGCACAGAGCCAGGATTGTATATCCCATCACTTTATAAACCTTGTGTCAAAACAGGCACCAACTGGATGTAGAAAAACCACGAAGAAGACCGAATGCTGCGCACAAAGTCACAAAGTCTGAAAGTTGTCTTGCATCAGAAGCTAAATTTAAGACAATACAAGAATACAAACATTTATCACAATTTTCCGGTATGAAATGTTCTGGATGCAAAGTGTCATTTGCTTTGACGTGTAGCCTGTTTGAATGAGTAAAACTAGACATTAGTTTGTTGTTCCAAAATTGTATCGCAGTTCATTTGATGTGATAGTGTTCAGCGAGCCACCCTGCTGTAGGCAGAGACACTGCCACATCAGCACTGTGTGTGTGCGCAGATGTGTGTGTCTCTGCAAGTGTGTGCATGTGTCTCTCATCTGTGTGTGTTCATCTGTGTGTGTGTCTATGTGATCTAAATGCTGATTGATGTATCTCTGGCTTTGTCAGCCCTTTGGCATAGGTGGAACAGGTGTGACTGCCACAGAACGTGGCTCAGACAAGCCATATCACGGCACAATGAGGTCATTGTGCAACACAAACATTCCTGCACAGGGCCCTTGGACGTTTACAGGCTTGAGTTAGCCATCTGTGTGTGTGTGTGTGTGTGTGTGTGTGTGTCTCTGTGTGTGTGTGTGTGTGTGTGTGTGTGTGTGTGTGTGTGTGTGTGTGTGTGTGTGTGTGTGTTGCTCCAGGTGAGGGGGATTTGGGTGAGATTTGCTGTATGAAAGAGATGTGTGCTCACCAGCTGCATGTCCCTACACACACTCCAAAGCTCAGACATCACACACACACTCTTTCACAGACGGGCCAAGTGACGATTCCCCGATGTTGCAAAATCAGCGTCTCAAGTGCCTGGGAGTGAGCGTACAGTGAAGTCGGGCTTGCTGGGGTTTTCCGACTGTGTCACCATTGCTTCTGGTACAGTCAGTGCCCCGTTGCTTCACATGGATCTGGGGGTCCATTAGTACAATATGGGAGTAACTGCGGGGATTGAGTCATCTGCTTTGACTCAGGCGTCTCATTCAGTGTCATCTGTGTTTGTTTGGATCCTGGCTGACACTTCATCCCGCGTCCTCACACCGAGACACAACACATGTAAACTCACTCTTAGTTCTTTTTTGACCTCCTTTCACCGCCTGTCAGCACTTTTCCTGCGTTCTCCTGGATAACAATTGTCATTTTTTGCTTTAGTGAAGTTATGTGGACCCTGTTCTGGTACGTGTGGGCGTGTGTGTGTGTGTGGGTGTGCCTGTGCGTGTGTGTGTTTGTTTAAGTGGTGTGTAGTGCTATCCCCAGGGTTGGGTGTCTGGACTGGGTCCCTTGTAGCTGCTTTACAGTTTAACCAGCCTTGACTTGCTGTGTGGTGACATGTCTGCACTCCACTGACTGGGAGGATCTGCACCGGGTGCGAGTCTGTGTGTGTGTGTGTGTGTGTGTGTGGATCAGAGTGGGTGTAAGGCTGGAGGCTGACTGCTGGGCTATGCTTGAAAGACTTCTGGCATGTGCTGGTGCCTGCATTTTTCACCCTTGACTGGAAGCATATGCTGTAGCACAATCGAGACAGTGTTAGACGGGCTTGGCGTGAGGGACCCATGCAGCTTCCTCCACATCTGGCAGCGCTTGGCCCTCCTTCCAGGTGAGTCACGTCCCACGGGAGGGTGGCTCTGCTGCGGCCCTCGGCCCCTCAGCACTTGGGCATCTGGAAGTGTCTGGATCCCTCTCCCAGTCACATCTATCTCCACATGCTTTTCCAATTTCATCACCCCCCACCACCGGCTCTCCCACCTCAACCCCCCACAGCCAGTCAATGACCCCTGCTGTGCCCAGATTATCCGACATCCTCACTCCATCATTTGACAAGACAGATGTCCACATGAAAAGGGATAATTCTGCTTTATTACCACTTAAGTACTTTTTTCCATTCTTTTGATCACTGTTACTTTTAGTAATGAACTCACTATGCTAATTGCTGAGTTCAAGAAACACAAACCAGACAATAGACACAATCATTTGAAATGAGACATAAAAATGAAACATGCTGCCTTAACTGTAGAAGTAGATCAAATATCCATTATGCTTATGGACCGACTTAGTGATCTTACTTTAATATTTCATAGATATTTTGTCAGAGAGGAAACAGATATTTTAAAACTAACACTTATTAATGACGTAATATAATATAATAGATATTAACTAGAAGACACAAAGCAGCGTCAGCACTCATTTGGAATTTTAATATTGAATGTTTTTTTTAACCTATAAAATACAAATAATAATCAAATTTGTTTTACACAGTGATGTATGAGAATTTTAAATAATAGAGCAGCAAACCATATAACCTTATTTTATTCTCTTAGCATTATTGATTTGGGATGTGGACAGCCACAGTTATCGTTTTGCACTATGGTAGCACCGGCAAAGACACTGTAAGAAGCTAAAGACCAATGTCGACTTTACTTCATCCACTACCATCCTCTTCCGTCTTTAGCCTTAGCCTTGTATCAAACAGTACAGAGGCCGGCTTCTTTTAAGCTCAAAGCTGGTGTGTGAACTAGTGCCATGAAGCTTTACGTACTACTTGTGAGAGAATTGCAGCCGGCTGCCAAAGTTACATATTGATAAAGACGGCGACCGGGGCGCTCTGTAGAAATGAAAGTTATTGTCCTACAAAATCAACTTTGAAACAATTTTTAAGGTGGATATTTACATACTGTACAGTTGCTTCAAACTGTGGGTTTGTTTGTATCTGATAAAAAGATTTCTCATGTTTCTTTTTTTCAATCTGACCGTGCTGAAGTGTTGCTGCATTGCGGGTCTTCAGAAATAACTTTTTTGAGCACAATGTTAAATGTAAAGTAGATTATGACAAACAACAACATTAACAATCTTGCATCACTTGTATGTTATGTTCTTACTTTGATTTGTGTGTGTGTGTGTGTGTGTGTGTGTGCATCCATGCGTGCTTGCATATGCAAGGATAAGGGAAGAATAGATGTAGGGGGGAACTCCCCCTCCCTGACCCTTAACCAGGAATGTCACAAGCGGCCCGGGTAATTATGTCCCTTAGCCTGATGGCTGTTGGGGAGGCCCAGCTGTGTGTGACTTGTGTGTGTGTGTGAGGCGGGGGGGGGGGGGGGGGGGGGGTGTAGACTGATGGGAGTTGCATGTGTCAGAGTGGATTGATCATGACACAAACAGATGTTTGTTGGTGGAAAACATATCGGTGTCTGTGTGGAATTGGTCCATTCTGATCATTAAAGAGATGAAAATAAACATCTTGCTCTGATTAACAGCAGCCGTCCCAGAGGGCTTGTCAGCCTTTCCGCTGACACACCACGCCGTGGCCGCACATGTGTGTGTACAGATTTTGCTTTTACATAAATATGTTCCTGTTTTCAGACTGGTGAGCCATTCTGCAGCTGTAATCTCTGAGTCTGTGTCAGCCTGTAGGCACTAGTAGAAAGTCCAATTTTAGGTTTTCAGCTGTCCAAATGGAGATCTAGTATGAATAATAAAAAATGTATTTGGCTTATTTGAAAAAAAAGTCATTGCTACAATATTCTCTTAAAACAACCTCTCCCTCCTTCTCAAACACCCTCACATATAAACACTCATAGCCCTACCTAGGCTCTCAGAGGCTATTTAGAAAGGAATGCTCCCAGAGTCTCACATTTCACTGAAGAAGCAGAAGAGAGGGGGAGAGTGAGCGACAACGAAATTTGGGAAAAAGGGTAAAAAAAAAAAAGTGGTGCCTCATTCTGGAGTGTCACACACAGGGGTGAGATTTGATTGGCAGAGGAGTATGCAACGTTGTGTATATTGTGTTTAAGTTTGTGTGTGTGTGTGTGTGTGTGTGTGTGTGTGTGTGTGTGTGTGTGTGTGTGTGTGTGTGTGTGTGTGTGTGTGTGTGTGTGTGTGTGTGTGTGTGTGTGTGTGTGTGTGTGTGTGTGTGTGTGTGTGTGTGTGTGTGTGTGTGTGTGTGTGTGTGTGTGTGCGCGCGTTCCGGAGAGACACCCCTTTCTTCTTCACTGTCTTGGTCGTCTCTGAGGCGACCCCGTTTCTGGGCCCTGGAAGAGAGTGTCAGTGTCAAATAAGAGACCGGCCATGTAGTAAACAATCCAACACGCACTCCTGGGATTACCACTGTGTCTTTGTCTGATCATGTAGACGCCCTGACACACATTTGCTCTGACTTTCAGGGAGAAAAACAAAGACAAAATTGGCTGCATTGAGTCCTGCGAGTGCCCTCTGAAATGGGTCTTGTATACTGAGTAAGTTTATCTGAAGTGTTCAGTTCTGCAACAGCAGCCTTCCTAATGAGGCACCTCTCTTCTCTTATGTCGAAATGATAGCCTCAGAGAAGATTTTCTGTGCACACGCCTTTTGAGCATTGATCAGTCCAGACTTGTAAAACAGCTTCCACAATCCAATTTTCTACCTTGCTGTATTCATTTCAGATTGCCTCGCTGATGCCATCTTGGGTCAAGTTTGGTGGGAAGAAAAAACAAACACCCGAGAATAAAAGCTTCACACTCATTCAATCAAACATCTGGTACCTTGAAGTTTCTGCTGATTCTTTTTAGATTCTCTCTCCATCCGGATTTCTTACTGCTAATGAAGACTATAACAAACATTATTTGTATATAAGAATGAAATGAAGGATATACTAGAATTACACCAGACAGATGCTACTTGCTCATTTAGGGTGTTATATTTAAGGTTATACATGTATATATAAGGTTTGTGTATATTACCTGTGCTTCAGGGCGCACTCACACTAGGCAGTCCGTACTGAGTCCAAACACATTTCACCCCTAAAGTCCAGTTGTCCAGTAACATGTTGTTTGACAAACTCTCAGTCCAGTGACTAGTGTGCGCACTCCACTTCCTTAGCCCTGGCAGGCTTGGATGATGGACAATTCATGCACGAGCACGGGAACCCAACATTGTCAGCCTTCATGGAGTGTCCTGGCTGTATCTGAAAAATACTCAAAATGAGCCTCAAAGTCAGTAAAGCAGCTTGTTCGGACGTGGACCCGACAGTGAGGGTTTTTTTTTCGCCTGTCTTGTAGACTAAGCATGCCTCACTGATCGGGTAAAGACATGCATGTGATGTATTAGGACGTTATGCAAGAGAGGTCACTGTGCTCAGGCCCGGTTAGTCCTGGAGCAGTGTGAGTGCAGGCCAGAGGGGAATGGAGAGGGGGAGGGGCAATCGTGCTTGAGCACGGTACGGGACAACTTTGCTAGTGTGAGTGCACCCTTATTCTAAAACTTATTTCAGTGTGTAACAAACTACTTTAATCTCTTCATTTTACTTCCCTTTCATTTCCTTATCTACTCTCATACACACAGCACCTTGTCCCGCCTCGCCTCATTCCGTTGTTTTTTTCTCTTTTGACAATATTCATGAGCAGTGTGTTTTAGATTTAGATTTTAACCTTTATCCTTGAAAGGCTCAAACCAGAACATTTCCTATAAGACGTCTGTCTCACTATTAATGAATCCTTATATTAATCATCGTAACAATATTGATTAATCCTAAAAATCAGAACCTATTCATGTCATCCAAACCGTTGCCACAGCGTTAGTCAATTGGTGGAAACTGAAAAACATGATTCAATCCTCTCATAATTACAACATAAAATAGTTTGATAGAAGCATAATAGATTAACTCAACTGTATTATAACATAATATAACATTATTATTAATATTTTAATAATGTCAACAGTTTTCCTTTAAATCAGTACCAAATCGATTTTGGAAATGATGCTTAGAGCAAGAGAAATAAAATCATTCAACTCCACGGTATCAGAGTGGAGGGAAGAATTCTCAGAAAATGTCAGCGGCTAAACTGAGATCAAATTATTTGTTTCTTGGCTCAATTCTTGAATCAATACTTACTTTGTCACTGTAGTCAGTTTGTACCAGCTCAAAGATGGCAACCGAAGTGACAAATGGCTCATTCTTCTTGTTGTGCTGGCCCTGACACATGCCACCATAGCATACTTTTTAGGGGCCCTCGGGTGCTGCTGGGCTCAGTGTCAGGACTCAGCTGCTGCAAGTCCCAACACAGCCCTGACACAGCCATGCCACAACACGGGCCCTAAGGTGATCTTTTTCTCTCTCTCGCTCTCTGTGCAGCCACATGCACACAGACTTCTTAAGCTTTAACCTGAATCATCAGCCCCCCCCCCCCGGCACAGAGGTAGACAAGAGATGCATTATGGGGTGGAGAATCGGAAAGCATTGAAGAGCTAATTCACCCTGAATCTGAATCACCTTCAGAGGAATCACAAGATGTTTCACTGAAAAAATAGTGAGTATAAAATCACATTCTGTCAACAAGCCTTTTCAGTGGAAAGCTCCCTCTCAACACTGCAGGGGCTTTCCATTTGTAAACCGAAAGAGAAAAACTGAGTACAGTATGTCCAAGAAACAATTGTCAATGCTTGTGCTCATTATTTGCCAATAAATATGTCCAGAAAATGTACTATGTATGGAGTGTGCGATATATCTTAGATATATCTAGATAATATCCTAACTGAGTAAGTCACTCAAACACGCCTTGAGTCCACACACATTCACTGCATATGATCAAGCCTAGAACGACAAACTCCTGCGCATGCACGCTAAGAAATCGTGGGGGCGGCTGGTAGAGTTGGTCTTCTCTTGACTGGAAGGTCAAAGGTTCTCCTCACCTCCTGAAGCCACGTCTGATGTGTCCTTAAACCCCAAGTTGCTCCTGCTGCTTCATCGTATGAATGGATTGGTTGATACGGATGGATACTTTAAATACCAGCGTCTGCTTTCAGTGAGTGAATGGGTAAATGTGACACACGGTGTAAAAACGAGGGGTGTGTAGAGACATCATTTTTTATATCTATTCAACCAAAATAAATTGCTGTATCTGTATTCCAATATACAAACGGAAGTGGGCACGGTTCATACCATTTTTGTGCTTCCTTGGAACATTTGTCATAAAAGGATGAACTGGCAATGCTGTTGTTGCACCTTCAAATATTTCTACCTCCTCGTCAAAACTCAATAAAACATGGCTTTACATCTTCAATGGATTCAAATTGATCTGAGATACAAGGTATAACCACGGACGGTATGTATGTGACTGTATAAATCAGTAGTGTGTGGCATCAGTTTTGCTTGCCACATGGAAATGTAGAGAAGGTCACAAGCAGCCTGTTGCAACACATCTCCAATTGTTGATTTAGGATTTTGGTTGTTGCCAATTATATTTGAAGTAGGGCCCAGACCACCCAGTCCACCCTCTGGATACCCCTTTAGCCCAGCTAAATTTACCTGAGCCCATCCAGTTCAGATGCACTCAGATGCACCTCTTCATAATAATAATGGATGCAAACACAGGAGCAGTCAGACAGCTACATTCACAAATAGGTAGCTGTCTGACTGCACCTAAACTTGAGCACTTATCTTCAGCCATTACTGCCTGAGAATTAAGACGACGAATGTCCTAACTCGGGAAACAGAAAATCTTCTTTTCAGCTGGCAACTTTCATCTCAATTTAGAGTTTCAAAGTCAGATCCGGCCACACTGATGCATAAACTAACGGTCTCAAGTCTCAACATGATGTGAATGACGTAATCGGGAGAGGTCACCTTAAAGGATAATGCAGCGAGGCCGAGACGTTTGGTAACTTTAGTCCGTAATGACTGGTGATGTCTGCTGCTTAGTAATATGAACACAGGTCTTCCTTTCCCTGCTGTGAGTCTGCATCATGGTTTATTGTCATTTAATGTTTTTTAAAGGGTAATTATGGGGAATAACAATATGTGTAAATCTGCTTATGAAGACGGAAAGTCACATTATTTGATCTGCATTAAAAAAAACAATGACGGTGACACTTAAAGAAACCTCAGTGAATCTTAAGGTATTCTTGCTGAGGTGACCCTGATGGAGGCCACAAGCCAAAATGCGTTTTTGGATCTTCATACTATAATTGTTGCTGGACCATTTTGACCTCTTCAACCCTTTCACTCTTCATGCAACTTTTTAGTTGGTGAAGTTGTGCCAGAAAATCCCGCTCTGATTCCTGCTGAGGTGAACATGAATGATTTAGAGTTCGGATTAGACATTCTGTTAATTTAAGTAACATTAAACTGATGAAAAAAGGAGAGAGAAAAGAATAATGAAATCATGCATTAGCTGGTGAGATCATTGATTTAAAAACTGTGAAATATCTCCTGCATGTTTTTTGGTGCTTGCTCTGTAAACAAAATATTTTTTGGACAAGAACACAAGTGAATGTGTTTCCAGGCTAACGTCTACTTTGGGCTAAAAGAGAGCTATGTTATCTGTCCTAGGTCAGAGTCACAGACAGCATATCAGAGATGAACTAAGGCAGGGGGGGTTAGATGTGCTGGTGTGTTTGTTTGGACCAGAGTTTGAGGAAAAGTGGAAAGTCCAGTGGTGGTTAATTGGTGTGTTTAGGTCTGAGGTCATGAGGGTGACAACAGGAACACACAGCTCAGCCCTGAGCGGCAGATGGATATACAGCCACCACAGAGATGCTGCTCAATCTAATCACAACTAAACACTATGAAGACACGCACAGACCCCTCATCTTCTTTTCCTCTCTGGCTCTCCCCTCTTCCCTGACCCGCCTACCCCCTCTCAGAGCGCTCTCAGTGCCCAAAGCCCAGGGGAGGCCACAATGTGTCATAGCCGCTGAGGCCTTCACATGAACCTGTTGGCAATTTTTAAATTACTATATTTTCTTCCATCCTCCATACCTGTTTCCCTTAAAGCTTCATTCTGTCATCGAACCAGAGTAGACTTACACACAGTGTTTCTCTTCAAAGTATCATAATATGTCTCATTATCTTTGACCAGTTCTCTCTCTCCTTTGATTGCCCATGGCGACATTTTTTGGTGTGTATCTGCCCCCAGTTGTTTGTGGAATAGAGGGTATGCATTGACCTCACTTTACCTCCTGACTACGCTCCCTAGTCGAGAATGGGAGTAGAATGAACAAATACCTGCTAAAATGTAGGACATTTGTATTTGTGGGAGTTCCTAACTACTTAAGCCCCGTTTCCACCAAGAGGTCTGGTTTGGTTCGGTACAGTTTGGTGCGGTAAACCCTGATCTTGCGTTTCCACAGCCAACCGTACCCTTATTTGGTAAGCGGAGTGTAAGCCAGATGGAGATAGCAGCGTCTGTAATAGTGTGACATTATAGAAGCTCAACACAGTGTAGCCCGCTATTAATTAAGCTAAACGTTCAGGAAGAAGAACGGGACACAGTAAACCCTTTAGGGTCGGATCTGTACCCTTGGCACCCCAACAGAAGGGTACCAAAAAAGTAGGACGGTACAGATCCCTGATTTTGGTACCATTCCCAATTTTTCGACGGTGGAAACGACAGTAAATGGGTACAGCGCCAGACTGAACTGGACCGCTTGGTGGAAACAGGGATTTACTGAACAGTGAATGAACAGTCAGGATTCCTGACTTTTATATGTCTACACAAAGCCGAGCATGAAGACACACATGAAGTCTGGTTCCATTTGTGAAGGATGTGAACTGAACTTCATAGTCAGAGTTCCCGCCGCTGCTCCCTTCACACTTCTATGTGCTGCTTTTCAATCTTAGCACTACTGTCTGTACACAGCTTTTGTGTGAGTGTGGCTTAAGTCCATCAACCTCTGCCCCTCTAGTCCCCGGGTTTGAAGTAACTACGTAACTAAGTGCTGTTCATTGATTAAATTATTCCCTTTGTGAGTGGCTTTGACAGTCTCTCTAGCCAGCTGTCTGCTTTTGTGTGTATGAAAGTGTATGTCTGCTAAATTAGTTTTCACTGAAACCACATGGCTGTCAAAATAGGGGACCGACGTAAATGTATCAATTTCCCCAAAAGAAGCTCTGATCTCCCTTTTACCCCCTATTGTTAGAGCTCCATGTTCTTTACTTTGATAGAACCACCATCCCTCAGAAGAACAGGGACAGCAACAATGCCTCATGGATTTCATATGAATCCAAGCTGATATCTCTTTTAATAATAGATAGATGAATCTGTCAGATTCTGGCTGTTTAACCTGAGGATCATTTAACTTGATCTGAAATACTATGAACCAAAATGACATCCAACATCGGTGCCAAATTAAACAACAAAGGGCCTGATTCACAAAAGGATTGTGTGGCTTATGCACCTGTTAAATGTGTGCAAAAGAATCAAAAAGACACCTTTCAATACAGAAAACATATGCCTGGGGTTAAATGTGTTTCTAACTGCGTCTCTATGCGTCGCTGCTGGTTGTATTTGGGGGAATATTGTCCCCTTGTCTATTCACATAAGCCTCATTGTAAAAAAAAAAAGCTATGCACAATTTAAGTTGAGCAAAAAATTCTGCTGAGACCAAATGGTAAATGCGGTGCTGTATTTATAAGAGATGCACATGTAAATATTTTCAGGAGATTAGGGAAAACTTCTATGGAGACTACCTGGAGGCGTTACGCATGACATGTTCTTTTGTTTTTGTTGTTCTTGCTTGCAAGAATGGAAGTTTTAAATGTAAAACACATCATACATATTTCAAGTCCCCCTCCCCTCATAGCTCATCATCTTTTTGTGAAAAAAAAAATGGTGCAAATGGTGAAAAAGAAATCAGCATGAGAGCGAAACTCCACACAGAGTAAAGACACAGGTATATGGAAGCGACTAGTGAATCAGAATTCAAATGATAAAGCTCATTTGAAAATGAAAATGCATTAACAGAAATGCTTTTTAATTTTCAGAATATGACTGAAAAATAAAATGATGACTAATTTATCTAATTTTCATTTCAGTTTTCAGCTTCAAAAATACACATTCTTTGACTAAATTAAAATGAAGAAGAAAATTAAATTTGCTTTATCATTTTCAAAAAATGCCCCGCTAAATTTGTATCATAATTAAAATGAAAATTCTAATTTTAAAATGAAAATGCATTAACAGAAACGTGTTTTAATTTTCAGATTATAGGTGCATTATTTGACCTATCTTTAAAATTAATATTCAGTCATCCAATTTGCATTATACTTTTTATCTCTATGTATGCATATAATATTACATAATTCAGGCTTTCTGGCACCGTAAAGAATTTTATAAAATAGATAAGTTGATGTTGTTCTCATTTGTTAAATGTGACTTTTCAACTCCTTTGTCGTTGTACACAAAGCATTTTCCTGAGAGAATCATAATGAGAGTCAGATTCAGAAATACCTGGGGATTAATGATGTGTTTCTGATTCTCTTTTTCTCTGCTGCAAATGATTTCTGTACGACTAAATAAGGGAGTTGAAAAAGCCACAGATGTGTATTTGTCATTGTGTCAGTGAGTTGCCAAGAGGAAGTATTTCCTTATGTGGATGAGAATATGAGTGTGTTTGTCAGGGCGTGTAAGAACGCTGGGAGGAAGTTTACAGGTCAAGCATTGATGACGCCTCTAGTCACCGCACTTAAACACTCCCCTTTTTTTTGGAGTCTGACTCACATAACCACTCATTGTACCTGCTCAACCGCTGTCAACTACCTACACAACCAGCTGATGGGAAAAGCAAAGAACATTACAAAAGGACTGAGTAGAACCGACAGGACCTGTGGAACTGTTCAGAGAGAGGTGAGAGTTCAGGGTCAAGCTCAGTACAGTATGCAGCTGGTTGTGTTGTTGATCAGGGACATAAAAGCAAGCTGCTGGATCCTCACATGAACCTGCATCATCTCGACAGATTGCATTTTCTATGATATAATATGACAAAATATGTCATAAGGTTTATATCATAGACTTTCTTCATGCCCGCCACAGACACTGTGGTTGTTTTCACTTTCTTAACTACTCGTTAATAAAAAGAGTATGCACTAAATGTCTAGTGTTATATGGGATTCTTTTAAGTTGCTATCAGAAAATACATTTACGTTTTACAACCTTGTAAAGCGAAGCCAGATGTTCAGCAGTGCACATCAGTCTGTCAAACGGCCTAAAGCAATGTTTGATCAGAATGAGATTTATTGCCATTTATTGTCTGTTTGTGTATGCAACCACACGGAATACAAAAATATAATCAACCACGATGCTTACATGCAAAAGAAACAATTAGCAAATGAAAACGCTGTGCAGCTGTGCAAAATGTGCAATTGACTACAGAGAACAAAAGTATGGAGATTATGTTCCCTGTACATGTGAAAAGATGTGCTTTTTTATATCGGGCGGAGGTTGCCATCTGCAGCACGCATTGGTTGCATTATATGTCAGGATTTATATGGAAAGGAGTCAAAATAACGTTTCCTTGGTTTGACTTTTTCACTAAACCTGAGTTGCAAACAGTCACACCTCTGGACTGCCCTGGATGACCCATCTGTATCTTCTCCAATGTGTCATGAGGCTGCAGGGTAATCCTTTTCACACATGCTAGTTAGCATTGTAGAAACCAAATGTTTTCAAGAAATAGACAATGTTGAACTTCCTACTACATGACTGGAACCTTTTGCCCAAACCTAACTCAGCTGCAGCAGCTAAACGACATTTATGATTGAAAAAGCCAAAAAAAAAGTGCTTGAAATGCTTCCATATTCTTCCTTGTCTATTGATTTTAATAGTGAGTTGAAAACTTGTCATATAAATCAGGGATGGCAGTAGCTCAGTCTGTAGGAACGTGGGATGCGTACCAGATGGTTGCTGATTCAAATCCTGTTATGGACGAAGTCTGGAAGTTGGTGTGGTTGCTGGAGAGCTAGAGTTCAATACCTGAGCACTGCTGAGGGATCATTGGACAAGGAGCCTAATTTACAACGCTCTCACAGCGCTCTCTTACTGCATGTCCATCGTTTGTGAATGTGTGTGTATTTTGGGCCTATGTGTGCAGCAACAACTGAGTGAAAAATATGAATTTTCCCTCGGGATTTATCAAGTGTGGCAGAAGTCTTCTTCTTCTACTGCTATGCAAAAAGATAAGTTTGTACCACAATGGCTTTGTTTCTTACTTCTTAGTTATTGTGCACTGAAAGCACTGAGTGTTTTTTTTTGTTGTCAAGATGTTACTAACTTTGTAACACCCCAATGCGTCATTACATTGGATTTTAGGTGCTTTATTAGTTCTTAAATAACAAAATTGCAGCATAATATGCAGGAAAATTTACATAAAATATTAAGTATAACACCTTTTTATGTCAAACGAATTTCCCTTTACAGCTTGGTCTAAAAGTTGGAGGTGACATTCTTTATTTTCTCGTCATCTAAAATCATCAAAATTCTAAACTCACATTTTTTGCAGCCACTAAGACAATTGTAAAGGCCGACTGTTAAACCTGATGAGCAGGATTTTTTGATAAATATGATGAAGGGAATGTTGGAGAGTGAGATCTCTGGAGCATTCGGACACATTTGTGCGCTTCTGTTTGTGTTCAACTTCTCATATTGGCTTCCCCACTTAAAGAGGTACACGTTAGGTCTTGCATTGAGGTCTTGTAGTCCACTGGGTGAGCAACCACTTTTTTTTTTTCTCCACGTTTCCTGGGCCAGTGAATTTGTCTCTATGTCCCCCGTCCCCCTGCTGAGAGATTCCAGAGGCTCCTCTCTCGGCCTCTCAGGGCTCCTGGGTCACTCGTTTGTCATCATGACCTTTGACCTCTGTAGGCCAGTGTGCCGGGAGGAATGTCGGAGATGTTTACCTTCGCTGAGACTGATGGTGTCCAGGTGGCTGTTTCTCTCCTTTTTTTTTTTCCCCCCCCCTTACTTTTTTTCAGTCCTGTGTTTTTTTCCCTGAGCCAGGCATCTTGAGAGCTGCACCTCTCTTCTGCAGCAGCCAGCCTGGTGAATAATGCAGAGGCAGAGTGAGAGTACAACCCATTGTGCTGTTGGTGTGCTAATACTATTCTTCATCGCACCCGTGCCTACAAGCACAAACATCCTAGTTGAATCTTTGGTTTTAGGTTTTTGTGGACAGACTGATTCTTTTCACATTTGTGTCAAAGCGTCTGGATTGCTTTGACAGGAGAGTAATGAGAGAGAGAGAGAGATCTATTGATTGGCCCTCTGTCTGGGTCTGGTCAGAGAACACACTCATCCAAAGCTCCAAGAGTTTGTTAGCCGACAGACAGACAGCCCAGTGGCGTGGCTAGACAGAGAGGGCATTCAGTAATAGGTAATGGACCCCCACTTCCAGCTCCCTCCGCCCTCCACTTCAACATGGTGCCATCTATCACTCTCGCACCGGACCTTCCCAGTGGCTCCTTGCTGGGTCCTCATCTACTGGAAACTCTTGGAAAGTTTCCTGCCCTCCCCTGCCCCCAGCCCCCTCGGCCCCTCTAAAGAGCCCATTAAACAGTGTTGTAATGCAAACAGTGAGTCCGAAGAGAGCGAGGGCCAGGTGTCGGGTGCGGAGGGGATGAGCGTCTAATGCAGCCATTACGAGTGGCGGGGAGGGTGGGTGGATTATCATAAAAGCATCTCCCCTCCCTCTAATGTGGACATGTCTGATCAATACCAGACTCCTGGGAGAGGATGGACGGATGGACGGATGTAGGATGAGAGGGAAGAGAGCAGCTTTATTAATCTATCTACTGGCTGAACATTATGTCGCCCAAATCCGTGGGATGGCAGCGACTGGCAGAGAGACCGCACAAAAGAGGAGGAAGAGTGAGAATGACAATTTCTTTATGATCTAATGCAATGTCTGGCATGGGACATTCATGTGTTACTTTACCCAAATAATCACAAGGCACATTTTTTAAATATCTTTTGTTAGAGGAGCAAAACGGTTAAAATAGTGATGTATTAAGCCTTTTTTAAACAGTTTATTATGAACAGACTTTTTTATAATATTCCTACCATAGAGCTGAAACTGATTCCCTCTAAAAGACTCAGTCAGGAAGAAGATGACAATTTAACTGTTATTCTTATTGCCCATCAACATTGTCCAGATGATCCATGATGCACCCTGTTCAGAGAACCTGATTACATTTCCCACAACATAATTCAGCAATAAGTGAAGGTACTTAAGACCAGTTCAAAGTTAGACAGAAGAGATGTTTCAAAAACACACAATAACCTCTGTCAGAACTCAATCCTGAATGCAAAGGAAGGAGATAAATCAAGATTATAAAATGGATTTTTGAGACACGTCTGTGAAGAGTCCGCAGACGTCCCCATTGAATAACACTTCAAACAAATATCTTATGATGAAACTTACAGGTTGGCCATGCCTTTGAGCTAAATCTTTCTGTTGGCCTGTTATTTGAACCCAAAACAGGAATTTGGATTTTTTTTAGCTTCAACATCTAAATCTGAGTTGTGTGAGGTGTCCTAAGACAAAGTTTACAAAGTTTAAAGGCTGACTATGCAACACTTTACACATAAATATAGAGAAATGAAGTATATCCTCTTGACTGTCTACAATGAATGTGACACCCGAGTCCCACTGTCTGTGATGCTTTCCGAGCCGTAGCTACAGCATGTTTACATGGACGGGACGGCCGGCTGACTCCTCCCCTCGCGTATAAAAGTTGTTTAATTGAGGGACTAGAGAAAAGAAGAATAACATACTGTACTCACTGCTTAACTGTGTTTCTACATCACGCTCATTTCAGGTAAATTTACATGCAGTGTGAAGATACGAGCAAACTAAAGAGTGCTAGCATTAGCATGCTAACACAACAATGCAGCGTGATTTTTTTTTTTTCATGCTGGTGCTCAATGGCGACATCTGCTGGATGAAAACGTTGCATATTCTTCCTTAGCATCATCATATCATAGTAAGTTACTGATAAAAAAACAAAAAACAGATGCAAATGCGAGATTCTTTGGAGACATAGGGCCGAATTCACTAAGAATAGATTGCGGCCGCCAATATCTCCAAAAATTGCTCTGGCAATCTGCTCTGTCTCAAGGTTTAATTCACAAAGCATATTGTGCAAACGCACCCAGAAAGTCGACGTGCTCCGTGCAGTTAGCGCTTGTTTTGCGTCTGCTTCTGGAGCTGCTTGGACAAATCTCTGAGGGACTATAGATAAATGTTTATGCAGAAATCATTTCAGTTTTTCTTTGTAACAGTGAGTAACATAAGCTTTAACAACTGGGAGACACGTAACGGCTGACACATAACATCACTTAATGCAAAATGCTGCTAATGAATGCAGCTCGGCTTCTGAAGAAGAGGTATCTCAGGGCAGTAGAGGATCATGTGTCAGCAATCAGGGCCGAGATGGATAATTCCACAGAAGCATGGTGGCTATTATGGGAAAGTGTACTGCTAACATGCATTGCTTCTATCACTTTGGTTCAACACATTACCTGCCAGCTTTGAGTTATCAATGAAAATGAATGAAATCATTGTGTTTTATACGTTAAAGATTGTTGTTCTCCACTCTTTTGTTGATAGAGTGATTCTGTTGAACTACACGCAGAATTAATATTAAGGCAAATAATCTATTTATAGCGTCGTAAAGTGGATTCTGATGATTCAACCGCTACTTCCGTTGTTTTTTTTACGTAAAGTCTTACCTCAGGAGACCCCCCCCCGCCCCATCTCCCATCAGATAGAGATACTCTCCTGCTGTGAGGAACATGTGAACAGCAAGGTCAGGAGAATATCCGGAGCAGTCCTCCTGAAATAATCTAGATATTTTTCAGGAGTGCTTACAGTATGTGAAAACGGCACAAGTTAGCACACAACCTAGCATAACAACTGTCACTGCTCTAATTTTCTGGATGATCTGTTCTCAGCTGCTGAAACGTTAAGATCCACCAACACACCTCTTCAAAAGGTCCAAGCATGACAATAGTGTTTGCTGATGAAAAAAACAAGGTTAATGAATTATAAATCAAAAAAAGTGTTTTGCATGAAGCCCCCTTTTGGACGGCTTCTTCGATTGAAAAAGTAGATGATAGTAGGTATTGAGCTTCTTTAATGTTGATGTACATACTGTTACGCCCCACCATGAGGCGGCCCTATGGGGCTAACAGCAATCCACACATTGACCCAGTAAAACACCTTACCCAAGTCAAAAAGAAGGGATTTATTACGATTACTCAAACTTCATGGTAACAAAGTTCAACTTACAAAGCAATATAACAAAAGCCAATCCCTAACTGAGAGGACCAGCAGTCCCAACTCCAAATGCCTCCCTTTTCCTGCAGCCAGCACTGGGCTTTTAAGCTCTGAGGCCAGGTGTACCTCGTCATTCAATTAGTGGCTTCACCTGGGCTGGAGACAACAGGAAGGGAGAAGGTACAAACAGCACAGGGAAACATGCAGCTGTAACAATACCAAGCCCTACAGAGTGCAAGCGTACCAAACACAGGAAACACGTTTATTCAGATACTGTAATTGTAGGTTTTCTCATTGGTTAACAGCAACGTTGATGTAGACTTGACATGTGTGTTCCTGCTAATGCCTTTATCACATGTGTGTCCAACTAGTTCTTTTCAGGGATGTCTTCACACCTTTTGGTGGCTGTTTGAGGTTGGTGCAGACAAGCAGCCGGTTCCCATTGGTTGGTTGGTTTTACAAAGCCTCCCTCTTAAACTGTGAAAGTGAGCCATTTGGAGAACATCCTCGTCACAGAGGACCCTACATGTGATTCTCAGCGCTGCCTGAAAAGTAACATTGTGATGACTCATATGTTGAAAGTAAGTTCGACAGATCGATGGCAGTACTTGAAGTGGGAATGCAGTTCGGTCTGCGGTTTCCAGGACTGTTGGTAGTCGTACAACAACTATTTAGAAGTAGCTCTTAAATTTCCTGATCAATCCCAGACTGAGTTAGAGGAAGCCCAATCTGCACTGAGGTTCTGGTTCTTCCTGCCACTGCTGTAATTGAGTTAACTGGTGAATGTCTTAAAACTTAGGACTGCACTGAGTTGCTGAAAATGGCAAACTTCACATGGTTCACTGCTCTGTCTCGAGCGGTGTTGAAAAGTAAGCCAATGCGGAAATTAAAAAAAAAAACTGCAGATCCTCAAGAGACCGCTTGGCTGGTTGTAAAAGCCCCAGAAGTCCCACTAATACCCATTCTAAAATGCCCATTTTGACAGCAGAAATAAACATATTAACAGCATGGTACAAGAAACCGTTATTGTCTGAATAGTTCATATCTTAATTGGCACACACTCTACAGAGGGTGAGTGTTTTCACATCTCATTTATTTGAGTATTCTAAGACTAACAGTTGTTCATATTTAGGGGTGTGGCTGACCCGACTGATGGCTGGGCGCACTAAAGCTGTTAAGATGGCTTAAGGCTGACTCAGCTCTTTGTTCGCTCTTGTTACTGTTTGAATGAAAGTTAATTGGAGACAGCATTCCCCATAGGATGACTGCTATCGATTAATTTAAAAACTCTGATTCCTGGGTGACCTCACTGAGAATGTGTCAATGCTTTTCATACAGTCGATGTCTGATCTATGTACATAAGAAAATTAATCCTTGACTGTTATTTGATAAATCTGTTAACGCTGTTTTCACTGAGTACACAACTCCTGGGCCCTCATTTATCAAAAGTGAGTTTGCATGGATCTGTGTGTAATGAGTGGAGATTATTAACTTGTACTTTTACTTAGAAATCTGTGTAAGCATAGCTCTGACCATGCGCACAAAAACCTAGCGGTAGAAAATTGAAACTTCCAGCCTAGAGTTGGTCGTCCCTCAGGTTGGGGTTGAATCCCCAGGTCCTGCAGCCACCTGTGCGATGTGTCCTGTGTAAGACACTTAACCCCAAATTGCTCCTGCTGCTTTGTCGACGGCGTATGAATGGGATTAGTTACCTCTGATAGACACTTTACTTAACAACCTCTACCATCAGTGTGTGAATGTGTAGGTGTGACCTGCGGTGTGAAAGCGCTTTTCTGAAGACTAGAAAAGCTCTATACAAGCTCAAGTCCATTTTCTATTTTACAAATCAAAAGCGCTACGAGTTTCACAGCACGCATTCATCAATCTCATCATGGATGCATGTTCCGAGTTTTCTTTCATTAAAAAATGTGAAACAGACAAGTTGCCTTAAATGTGTCACAACCTTAAAACGGCCGCTGTGACAGGCATTTCAGATGTTGTATCATGGCTCATTGTGCATAATTAGATGATTTGACAAACCGTGCTCTCCACAGACAGCGAGTTAACAGGGCGAGCTGATCGCTTTGGTCCAGCTTGTTCTGTTGGGAGAGCGTCACTGCCACAGATACCAAGGGTACAAATTGTGTGGTATTCTGCTCTCCTCCAGTTGCAAATACTTAACACTTTTGTGGCATGACGCTGGCTTAATATCAAACCTCTGAAGTGTTTTCTCCTCTGACCCAACAGAATTTACAGCAATTGTCACGTTCTCTCATGCAGCAGCTTTTATTTTGTGTAACTTCCACAACTAAGTGAAAAACAAATAATCAATTTGGTTCACTTAGCGGGAAAGTTACTAACCTTATTCCATTTATTCATTTATCTATTCATTTAAAACCGTTTTTTAATCAACCTCATGCCGAAATGGCTAGAGCTGGACAAACAGGGCCAAAGAAAGATGGTTTAATTCAGAAACATGAGAAAAGATCTTTGTTCATGTGGAAGAGAGAAATACATGAGTCCCTCACTTGTGCATGGGTGCAATTCTTTTTGGGCTGAAATACATCAAGAGGTGAAAGTGAAAGAGTTTGACCTCTTGTGATCACTGTGGTGAAAAGAAAGGCGTCACAGCGAACTGCATTTCTGGAGGCTTGTGTAGGAATCAATGACTGTCAAGCGTTTTCTGTAAACAAACGCACAGGGGTGAAACAACGCAAGTTAGTGACAAAGAAGGATCTTTCATACTTATTTTAACATCCACAGACGTTCATATCCACGACTTTGTGTATCATTTGTGTGCACTGAGCTCGGCACCTTAACTTTCGCCTCCATTTCTCTTTTCCTTCTATGTCCTCCACACTTTACTCAGTGACTAAAAAGGGAAGAATATAGTCATAGTAAGCACTAATAACCCATGGTCTTCTTTTAACATTTGAAGTGCACTCAGTGGCCAGCTCTACTTTCACTAATGCTGTTTTATATAAAACCAATCTGTATGAAAGCCCTGAGCCTCCCACACACACATGAGCAGCTCTGACCTCCCCTCATGCTGCATGCGGAAAGTGCTCTCCTCACTTTTTTCTTGTCACACTGGTTTCCATCTCCTGCACACATTATCACACACACACACACACACACACACACACACACTGTTGCATGACTGTATCATATTCAGTGTATGAGCTGAAGGATAAGTCCTGTAATGTAACTCACAACTGTACAAACCCTGTCACACAACAAAATCTTTCAGCAGCTCGGACGCCCCCTCTTCTCATTTTATAGCTGCTATCTGAGTCTCTCTGCTCCCTGTGTGATTTACACTGACCTGGAGAGATTGTGTGTATTGAATAATGGCATGGAATTGCAGGCAGATCTTGAGCCGTTTTGCCGTGGTCGCTGGAGCCTGGTACGGACGGTCTGCAGGGGAACCGGAGGTAATAGCTCCCCTTTTGGCCTTTTTTACCGTCAACTAAAGTGAGGAAAGGCAGGCCAACACTTTGACGACACTGGGGCATGTACACACACGCACACACACACACTCAATAACGCACACACAAAATTCATCTGCCCTTGTAGTGTGGCTGTGTTGGGGCAGGTTGTGCATGACACGGCAGTCAGTGAGGAGGGATAAAAGCCAGAACAACTTAAAACTTAAATTCACCCCGGCTGCTCTTCTTATGGATCATGACACACTGAAATGTTTTGAAATGTCTTAAAATGTAAATAAAAACAACAGCATGATCTTCATAGACATCGAATCATGGTCTTTTTTACATGTATGCTTTTCAATTAAGACATTTAGATCATACATTAACCTCCGTTAGTTGACAGTAGCTGTCAGGCGTTACAGGTCAGTGTCTGGGTCTAGAAATGAGATGAACAATGAGTCAGTTAAGGAATATGTTCAATTATTAAATTCATCCAATTGACTTTTATTAAACTAGGTAAATTAGAGTAATATTTTGCAGTTTCATCATTTCTCATTTAGTGATTTTCTATATTCATCAGTTCTATAATGTTGCTTTCACACTTGCACAAAACTCCTGGAAATGTCCTGAAGTTTTATTTGGGTGGGATAATCTGCTTGTGCGTGAACGCAAACATCCACATTTTCCACTCTGACTTTACCCAGAATGTTTCCTGCCAGCCCGCTACAGTAGTACATTATTATCCGCTTGAATTCGAGCTGATGTGAGAACAAAGCAGGAAATAGTGAAATTCAATGTGTCTGGTGGGAGGAGGGGGGGAGGGGGGAGGGGGGTGTCGCATCTATCCTGCTACCTATAGACTGTGTCCGTGTCATTGTCACGATTGAAATGTAAAATCATGATTAATCGCAAAATGTCCATAGCTAATCGCGATTAATCACACTTTTAATCGCATCTTTGAAATTCTATTGTTTCATATTTCAAAATAAAAATTGTTAGGCTTTGGTTTTGAGTTTTTGTTCTGTCTTAAGCTGAGAGTACGTCATGTGCTGTATGAATTCAACCATGCTTTTATTTTGAAATAAAGTAAGCTCCGCCTGGTATAGATCGAAGGTTACAACTTTAACTTAACCACAAAAAGTAACCTGTTACGGATCAAAAACTAAAGTCAAACAGCTCAGAGGAACAGTAACAAAGGTAAATGTTTGATGTCATAATGTGGATATTACTTTGGACTCAGCTGAGCTGTTTAGTTTTTAAAGTGAAACGAGACATTCAAAGACGTAGCAGTGTCGTTCTTCTCTATCACGGTGTCAACAGGGAGATACTGCAACGCTTCTTTGCACCTAAAGGGACAAAATAGCATGTGATTAAAAAAATGAATGCATTTATTTGAGACTTTAATAAATCACTTTAAATACTTAATACTTTAAAGTGTATTTAAATGTTTCAGGGGAAAGGTCTGTTGTCAATATTTCCCTTTCTTTGATTTAATAAAAACAGAAATGTGCCTATGGATCAAGAAAGCAATGAACAATAATGAGAGTGAAATTAGTATTAAATATCTCCCCTGTGATTGTGTTTTTATCAGCTTGTAATATTTGGATCATCAAGTTTTGGTTGCATATGTAAATTGAAGCGCTGATCAACCAAATGTTTCATTTCACCCATGATAACTTTAGCAGAGAATTCCTCAGATTCATCATGTAAAGGAAATGTAAAGGAGTGTGTAATGCTCTCCTACAGCTGCTCATCTGCTCAAGTACTCAAGCCCCTTTCACTCTTCCCTGCAGGAAAGTTAATGACAGACATGTAAGTAGGCAGCGTGACCTGTTCTGGCTGCACATGGAGTTTATTTGCTGTGGTTTTAGCTGCAGCTTCTACACTCAGCCCCACAGGGCACAAATACGTCTGTGGTGCTCCAGCCCAGGGAGCAGCAATCTGACAAGCAGCGCAGACCTAATCCAGGCCAGGTCTGGGGCTGTGTTTGGTATGCATCCCCTAGGTATGGAATAAATACAAGGCCGGTAAGCAGATCTGCTTGCCTGGACGGCCGGAGGGAAGTGGAGGGCTTTCCAACCTTGCGTTACATGCCTTGACGGGATGTCTCTTATCCATATATGTAACCTCATAACATTTTGGGCTTTTCACGAAATAAGAACAGCTTTGATCTCCTGTGGAAAGTAATGCAGTTTTAATGTCCAACTTCAAGGGCCATTAGCTGCATCTTTATCAGTTAGCAGGGCTGCTTGGCAAATTTCTGAATGTCAAGTCAGGGGGTGTTGCTATAGCCTAGAGGTTGAAGCAGCGGGTTTATGATTGGAGAGTTGTCAGGTTTAGTTCCTCGCTGGGAGAATGTGGGTGGGGGAAAGTGGATGAGTAATACGCATCCCTCCCCACAGCACTTTGGATGAGCTACCTCTGAGCAAGGCACTGAACTCCCCACATGCCTCGGCGGGTAAAAAGTAGAAAAACAGATTTCTACAAGAAGCTGTTTAATAATATAAATGTGAGAATTGTTGGTAAGTCTGAGGGCTCCATTGATACTTTCAGGGTAAATTCAAGTATCTGTAAACCTGACGGCGTCCCCCTGCTCCCCTCCCCCCTTCATGTGGAGGTGGAGCGGACCAGGTGTGCCTGTTTAAACTTGCTGTGTAATTTGTGGATCAGCAGCTGCCTCTAATGGCTAAATCATCAGAGCTTTCCCTCTCGCACGGGGCGGAGAGACGGAGGAAGGAGAGGAAGAGGACAAAGACAAACAAAAGTTAAAGAAAAGGGTTGAAAACTGTAATCATAGTCTTGATTTAATGAATCAGCTGACTCTTTCCAAAGATCCTTTTCATCCAATAAACATTTCAGTTGTTTAAGCATTTTTAAAGCTATTACATACAGCCTGTGTCATTTTGCAGTTTACAACTTTTAAAGCTGGTGTTTAGCTTCCATGTTATCCTCAACTTGTGGTTATGAATGGTGCATTTCAAGTTTCACAGCAGAAAGCAGTGGTTTATTAATTGATAGATAAGCAGGTACGACATAAATAGAAAGCAAAGATGCCAAACAGGACATCGTCCAGCTTCTTAACTGTGGGCACAAGACGTTAATCAGTAGTTTCTGACTACTAGAAAGTTTGGGAAATGCCACCTGAGGCTTAAGAAACCAACACTCTGCTTTTGAAACTGTTTAATATGATTCAAAAAGAAATATCGATCTGCTGGGGAACAAAATGAGAATTAAAAAAATCGGAGTTGCAGCCTTTGATTCCTCTGAAAAGCTTTAATAAAATCTAAATTCTTCTAAAGAAAAGTGCAAATGATTTTCTCCACACGTTTGCTGAAGTCTCTGATTACTTATCCCGTATGTGACGGTTTTCCAATAGTGCGAATTTGTCGATGTGTATTACTTGAACTTTTAAATGACAAACTCCTTTGGGCTCCTAGTTTTTTCTCCATCCTGTGACTTAGTGGTTCCCAACCTGAGGTCCATGCCCCCCTCGATGAGGCGCAAAAATCCCAGGGGGGATAAAAGGCTCTGTCTACTCTGAGGTTGTCAAAATGAGATATGCAACAAAAACAATGATAACACACTTCTGCTCCTTGATGAAATAAACGCAGAGTATAGGCTTCATCTGTATCCATATGTGTATGAAATGTAAGGCGTGAAGAAGCCTTCACTGGACAGTCTTTTCAAAGGTCTTCAAATCTACAGAATACAATATTCGGGGCGTCTGATAGCCGCCGGTTAAGTCGCCCTCTGCTGTATGTCATCCCTCTCTCCTCCCAACATGTCCTGTCTCTCTTAACTTGTCCCATCTAATAAAGGCACAAAACTAAACTACATTGTTCCTCACTTCCTCCTCATGTCAGTTTTTAACATCATTGTTGCGTCGTGTCATGGGAATGCTCCGGTTTTATTTTCTTGAATTCCAGTTACGGGGCTCCAATGAAAAAGGTTGGAAACCGCTACTCCAACACAAAAGGTGTCCTGCAGAGATCTCCCCTTTGTGTAAAATAAAGATTTATAAAAAAAGGCCAGAAAGTGTTGAGTGAAGTGGGCGGTAATTTGTAAAAATGTGTGCTTTAGATTCATTTTGATCTCTTCACTCTTCACCCAAACTTATGCAGCCAAACTCGCTGAGCTGCCACACAGACTTTTACACAAGAGCTGGCTGTTATATTTTTTTTCTTTGCGAGTGAATGAGCTTCAACACTGATAATTGAACATTCCTTTTTTTTTTTTGACATTACATATTTTCTCCCCCAAACAAAACAAAATACTATCCTTATTTTTACATTCAGCTAGCGGCATAAAAACCTTTTCTTTTTGGCCTGGAAGTAAAAAAAATGAAAAAATGTATGGTCACAAATCTGAACCCGGACATTCACCGCAAGCTTTTGATACTTTAAGGTGTTCAATACTTTGTGTTGTATGGACTACATTTCTATCAGGTAAAGAAAAGAAAAAGTGGTGAGGTTTGATTTTTCGACCCTGGGTACACGTATTCCTGAAGATAACACAAATTCGTTTTTTGTCATGTGTGAAGTCCCCCTCCTCCTGAGAAACACTCAACACAGACACTGACACATTCCTGACGGCACAAGGCGTAACTTGTTATGGAGGCTGTTCACAGGGCTGTGTTAAGGTGAATCTAGACACACACACACACACACACACACACACCGGGCTGTGTGCAGCGAGAGGGGCAGCGTTGATTTAGGGCATTACTCAGACAGAGAGAGAGAGAGAGAGAGAGAGAGAGAGGGGCAGATAGGGAGAGTCTCCCCTGACTGCATTAGGAGAGCCTCCAGCCTTTGTGATTCCTTTTGATCAAATCTCTGTGAAAGATGAGTGTCATGCCCTCTTCCAGCCAGCTGTGAGGGGACTGCCCTGTGACTCTGAGGGGGTAGACATGTATGTGTGTGTGTCTGCGCACGTGAACGCACATACACACCTCTGTCTGTGTGCACATGTGTGTGTGTGTGTGTGTTGTGTTCACAGCCTAGGGAGGGAGCAGGCAGCTCCTGAGGTGAGAATGCCGAGTGGGAGGATCTCATTCCAATCCCCTGTGCCCAGTTTCAACACACACACATACACACACACACACACTCAATGACACACACACACTCACAGAACATCTTGAGTAGTTTAGAGCGAGTCCACGGCAACATTAGAGGAGAGAAAGCAGAGGAGGTGTGTGTGTGCATCTGTGCAGTGAGAGTGAAAGCACAGTGACTACTTCTTCTCTTTTTGTGGAGTGAGTGTTGGTGGCTCAGCGTGTGTGTGTGTGTGTGTGTGTGAGAGAGAGAGAGAGAGAGAGAGAGAGAAGACAGAGAGAGGCAGAGTACATGTGTGTCTGTGTTGTTGGAGCAGAGGAGATGCTGCTCTGTGTGATGGCTCTGTTGCTTTAGTACTTGAGCGAACAGGAGAGTTGGAGCCAGTTGTTTTGTGGGACTCGCCGGGAATGGCAAACTCCACGGTATCCTTGGAAACATCCGACTAAATGACAATGGCTGAGGTAAGAGAGACGGCTTTTCACTGTGATCCTCCGCTCACCCCGGCTCTTCTCACGCACACACACCGCCTGCACGCACAATCAGGACATGTTTAACAAAGACAAACTGGACGGAGTTTATGCAGAGCGGCGTGACTGACAGGAGGAGTGCACACTTCAGATTAGGATGAATGCGGATGTTTTATATCTTTTTAAATACTTTCATGTGCACGGGCTTTAAAGTTAAAAAAAAAAAGCATGTTGACGTGGACTTACTTTTGCTGAGATTTGAGATTTATTTTATTTCTTTAAGTTGTCTTGTTTAAAGTTGTCACAGAGTGAGTGTGGGTATGTTTGACACTAGCCCCTCAAATTCTGTTATTTACCCAGAATTCAGTACTGCATAAAAAGTTCTGACTTTTCTTGATAGATTATGTTTTGAAAAAAAATCTGATTTTTGTACTTTATTTCATTTGACAAATAGGGCAAGTTCACAAATTGTTCCCCCTAAGTTAGCAACTTTTCCCCTAAATAGTCCAGACACGTTTTTAGTTTGAATTTAAGTTAGAAGCTATCCGATCAGTGAGGGATTTAATGCCAGCTTTTTGTAATTGAAGAGGAATTAGTAGCTTGACTTTTTCCTCAAACGCTCATCATCATCATTAAGAGACCGATGAAGAACGGCTCAGTCGGCGCGGACAGAGATTGTTCTTTCATGCCTTCAAGTCAATCTCAGAAAACTCCCAATAAACACAAACAGCGAGCGTGGACAAATCCAGCTCGATGACTTTCCTCTCTCCGTCTCTTAAATTCTTAAATTACTCTGATCTGTTCCTCACACTTTACAACCGTCATTCAAACTGTAAGAAGAGAGTCCTGCCCTGGACCAGTCCTCCATCACGCCGACCCTCGTCTGTCTCTCTGTGTTTTCCGAGGCCTCCTGCAGCTTCCTGGCCGCTGGCCACAGGCGTATTGGAATGCAATTTAAGAGCAGCCTAATGTTTCTCTGCAGCCATAATGTAACAATTAGCTGTCTGTGTGTTGGTGGTGTCGGTAGCAGCTTCCTCCAAGCCTGCGTGTGTTCAGTGTGTGTGTGTGTGTGTGTGTGTGTGTGTGTGTGTGTTTGTGTGTAAACATGCTAAACATTTGTGGTTTATTCTCTGTTAGATTACAGCGTGTCAGAGCCAAGCGGGGCGTCTACACAGACTGAGTGTAACTCCTAGAAGACTGTGAGAGTGGACATAGATTTCGTAGATTGTCTGAAGCTTAACTTGTTTATTTATTTCATGTGCAAATATTCAGTTGAACGTACTTATTTACTTTATATATACTGTTTTAATTCAGTCACGGTAGTCTGAGAGATGTCAATTATAACGTTTGAATATAGTCTCCAGAACAATGATCTTTATAAATTAAGGACAACAAAAATACATTTTTTTAATTTCATGGATTGCTCTGATTATTTTATATTTAGTCTTTTATTAAATAGCAACCCGTTTTTATTTCAAATTAATTTAAAGTTACATTTAAACTACATCAGAGCAAAATGAATTTTCAATTCAGTATAATGGGTAAAATCCACCCGTCTTTCATTTAAAGAGAATAGAAACTATATCATGACAAATATTTAAAATAAACTTATTCCATTTTTAAAAATATTTTTTTTGCCATATTTCACCCTCCTCACACACGTTTATGTTCCTCTCACAGGATACTTTTGTTTTACTGAGTGAGAGTGGGCCTTTACTACAGCAAACCATGAAACGGATTTAGGTTGTTTAAGTGTGTGTGTGTGTGTGTGTGTGTGTGTGTGTGTGTGTGTGTGTGTGTGTGTGTGTTAAATTGCCCTCTGTGGCTTTTCTTTAACATGTATGTCCTATCTCTTTATTCCTGCTGCTGTATCATTCTTTACATCTTTTGTTCCCTCTTTACCTCCATCTCTCTCTGTGGGTCTCTCTGTTCTCTCTTAATGCTGCAGGGCCAATATTCACACACACACACACACACACACACACACACACACTCATGTATGTGAACTGAAAATAGGGGCCTTGCACATCTTTACACTCAGCTTTCTGTACGTTTGTGTCTGTGTGTGTGTGTGTGTGTGTGTGTGTGTGTGTGTGTGTGTGTGTGTGTGTGTGTGTGTGTGTGTGTGTGTCATCTAAAGCCTTCCACCGTAGTCAGCTTCATTAGGTTCATGATGGTCCCTCTATGAGAGGATGGAGGGGTGCGGGGGTATCTGCTCCTCATGCCTTTAACCCCCTTCAGCGTCTCCTCGAGCTGCGATCCGCCCCTCCTGGCCCCAACCTACCCCCTTAACACCCCTAGAAACCCCCCCCCCCCCCCCCCCCCCCCCCCCCCACACACACACACACACACACACACACACACACACACATACAGCTGTCCCTTGCGTGTGCTCTGCGCTGCCACCAAAAGGCTTGTGAGGATTTGTCAGCCAGATGTGACAAGATTGTCAAGAGGCAGGCGAGGAGAGAGGGAGATCTGATATTAATCAGAGCGTAGCTGGGAGCCAAACTCTCTCAGACTCAGTGTACTAACATGTTCCCCTCATTTACTCCTTCTCGGAGCCAAACACTCCCTCCGAGTTCCTAACCGGGAGCCACAAACACCAGGAAGCCAACCAAACTTTGGCTCGCCTCCCTCCCTCCCATACCGACTCATTGTCTTTTAAGTTTTTGGTTTTTTTGTTCTTTTAAAGAAGACAACCACTTTCATGGATATTCAGGTAAAGATCTGCTATCTTTTGTCTGCTCTAGTTTTAAAAAACATGTTGTGTGTTTTTTGTGTGTGCGTGTGAGCTTGCTGGTGATTGACTGCTGGATGAGTTTGAAATAATGAGTTTTTCACGCTGTCTTTGTGCTGTATGGACTCTTAACAGGCTCAAACACAGCCTGTCAGTACTTGCACCCGCCAGGCTTTCCCTAAAGTTTGTCTTCTTCTTTTCAGCTCCAATGCAGTGTTAAAAACCAGCGCTCACACTTGCAGCTTTTCTTTTCATTTTTTTTTTTTAAATCAGGTGAATGTTAATTGCTCTGTCTGACAAAAGAGTCGACTTTAAATTAGCCGTGCAACGAACAGATTGAGTGTGGTAGTGCAGTTGAAAGTTTGTGTGTAACAACCTGAAGTCATATATATTCAGGCGATATCACAAGTGGCTTTTTTATACTTGCTGTGTATTAAAGTGCTTCCTCCTTCTTTGGCGGAGCGACGTTAAATCAAAGCTGAGGCAGGATCACGTTTCCTGCTGAGCAGCTCATGTAACCTCACTTTAACTAAATCTTGTCGTCAATTAACATTTACTGCTTTGCTGACATATCCACAACTCAGTCCACAGGCAATGATTTATTCATGAGTGTGTTCTGTCTCCTACTGCAAACACGCATGAACACACACACAGAGAAACACACAAACGTAGCGAGGGATGGACAGTGGAGCCAGGTGAAGTCAGCTACAAGTTTTGGTGCTGCTGCGGTTTTATTGGTGCAAAGCGTTGTTATTAACAGGATGCCTGAGTGGTACCAGGAACACACAGCTCCCACTAAATTCTTGAGCTTTTTGTGTGTTTTCTGGCTGGGATAAGATACCTCCTTCTTCCATGTGTGTGTGTGTGTGTGTGTGTGTGTGTGTGTGTGTGTGCGTGTGTGTGTGTGTGTGCGTGTGTGTGTGTGTGTGTTCGCTGTGTGGTTCTTGGTTTATTTTTTAGTGGAATTCGTCCTTTAGAAATGTATTATGTTCTTTAATATAAAAGCACTAATCTGGGTCAGACAAAGTGTGATTTGTTCAGTCGATTTTTAATTACCAAAATAATCGTCAGTTTGTTTTTGGGATATTTATTATGATGTGAAGGTGTAATTTTCTTTAAATTATATTTTTGTGGACAAAGAGCGAAACATTACATACAAATATGAGAAGAAGAAAAAAAGAAAATGTTGGAGGCGAATTCTTGAAAAGGCTTTGTTTGAAGGAAAGAGGAGAAAGAAGCAGCATTGTTGTTGTTTTTATTATGAACTGTTTGACCTTACAGAGGTCTGAACAAACATTTAACAAAACATCAATAATAAAGTTTTTTTTAAATTATTAATCATTTCTCTATTTATGGTTAATCACAAATCTATATCGCTTTATTAATTCAATAGAAACTTTTAATAGAAACAGCGTTTTGACAGATTTGAAGGAAGACGAAAACGGCAAAATTTTGTTTCTCAATCTGGAAATCCAAACACTGATTTATCAGAGTCCTAAAATAAACCCAGAGCAAATCTAAATAACTCAACATATTTAAATCTGATATTGAAAAACTATTAACCCCTCATACAATGGTCGTCAATATGTTTTATGACAAAGTCAATTCATGTCATGTAAGAGTAAATGTGACGTAGTAACATTACACAAGCAGTTTTTAGTCTTTTGATCTCGAAGCGTCAAAAGACCTTAAATAATGTTTTGCATAAATGCATTATATATATATATATATATCAGTCATAATAGAAGTTGTATTTAATCTATTTTATTGATTTGCTCTGCCCATGTTGTGCTCTGTAACAACACAAATGTGTTACATTAATCGTTGTATATATCATCTTATAAGCAGAGCAGAGTTAACTGTAAAAAATATTAAATTTAGAAATGTAATTACAAAAACATGCAAGCTAGTAATCATCACTATTTTCCCATAATAAACCCCTCACTCCCTTTTGTTTCCCCCTGTGCTTCAATCGTCTTGTTAACTGATTAATGGCTTGTAGTAAAACCTGATCCGCTCCGGCTTGGCCGTCAGTCCCCCCCCCCCCCCTCCTTCCTTCTTCTGACAGCGCTGTAGTTATTCACTCTTTGGCACCAGTACTGCTTGTTTCCCCCATTGGGTGTCAGTTAGTGGCTGGCTGCTGCTAATTGATAAGTTTTCCACTGCGTTAGGCCAACAAGTCCCCGTCCATCCCTGAACCGTCTCAGTCCAAGCAGCTGTTCACTTCTGCTCCGTCTCTAAAGCACTGTGGTCATCACCGGACATATGAAGAAAAAAAACAGAAAGGACTATTCCAATTATTTTCTTCTGTGTGTGTGAGAGTGTTGTGTGTGTGTGTGAGTGCTGTGTGTGTGTGTGTGTGTGTGAGTGCTGTGTGTGTGTGTGTGTGTGTGAGTGCTGTCTGTGTGTGTGTGAGTGCTGTGTGTGTGTGTGAGTGCTGTGTGAGTGTGTGAGTGCTGTGTGGACTCAGGTCGCGTTGTTCCCGCATAGAAAAATAAACATTTTAGTTTTTTGGATATCTTTGCATATCGCTGTTGATGTTTGTTACATCTACACACTTCACATCTGAATCTTAATATTTCTTGAAGCATGTTTTTAATTAGAGTATGACACAGAGCGGAAGACGGTTTAGTCGAACTCAGGAAACAGCTGGGTGTCAGGTTTGAATGGAGTCTAGTTAAAGTGTCATTCATTATTACGCTGTGGTTGTGTGATGTATTTTTTTCTGTCATCAGTCACACCAGAGCATCATCGGTGTCTTGTGTTTTTATGGCTGTGTTTCCACTTAACATGTAAAGGTGTTTTATACACATGATCACTCTTTGTCAGACGATCATGACTCAGGGTTTTTTATTTTTTTTGCCCCTGCTTTCTCTTTATCTTGCTTTTTTCCCCTCTTTTTCTTGCCCTCACCTTCTCCCTCTTTAACCTCATTCATGGCCTTGATCTATCCATCCCACACAGCCTGACCTCTTCGTGTATACAGTCTCTCAACTGATAGATAGAGAGCGACTGGTAGCAGATGAACAAATACACGAGGAGACTAAATACGTTTTCTGACTGAAAAAAAAAAAAAGAGAAAGAAAGATCTGCAAATGGAGTTCTGCCAGTGCCATAAAAACCCACACAGAAAAAAGTATCTATATATAAAGAGATTCAGAGGGACCAAGGCTGTTAGAGTTCATCGTATCAGGATGGAGAAAAAAATCACTAACAAGGTGTATTTCTATTCCATGAAATGTTTTAAATAGTCTTCAATTCCGCCTGACTAGTAACTCTTTTAGCGCTAACTTAAATCTTCTTCCTATTTGCAATACTTTCTATCTCACATAATAAGCTAGCGGAGTTAAGATGTCATTAACTCGTCACCTCAAAGAAGGAGCCGTTCACAACTCTGAGAGGTCGTTTAAAGCTCTGGAGAGGATTTTAAATTCAGATTTTAAGATCAAGTTTGAGTCAAACGTGCTCACAATTGAGACGACTCCGAGTCGGTGAAAACGCTGATACCTAAATGTGCTGGCATTCAATAATGGATGTGCGCTCATAATCTGACGTGGCTCTCTGGGAGTGTCTCGGCTTGTTTGATGTATCGCTGGTTGGAAAGGGGAAAAAAAGACATCACGCAGAATTTTAAACAAAGTTAATAACGCAGTAGTTTAGATTACACATCAACCTGCGTTGTAAATCAATTATTCAAAAAGCTCGTACTATCAAAATGCTAATTAGGAGGCTTGTGTAATGGGTGTGTGTAACGTGTGTGTGGAGGTGGTGGGGTTGGATGTGTTTGACATCACTGATACAGAGAAAGTGACAGTGTGTTAGCTCTGGCTCCTGACACATTGACCGAGCTGCATCATTTTGTGCAATTAGTCTCCCTGTCGTCTACTTCATTGATGCATGCAAACAGCCGTGGCTTTGTTGTGACAACAGTAAAGAGACGGAGAGGAGGGGCCGGGGGGGGGGGGTCACCAAGAGCCACTGTCATGTTTAACTCGCCCTGTTCTGCCGTGTTTACCCCCCTCCTTTTCTTCGTTTCAGGAACTCATGAAATGAATCACTAATTAAGATAAATGACCTGAAGCACACTGTGTGTTGGAATGTGTGTGTGTGTGTGTGTGTGTGTGTGTGTGTGTGTTACAGGCTGCTGAGCGAGCAGGGGGCACCTGATTGAGATGTATATTAGGAGGAGCAGCAGCAGGAGGTGTGTGTGTGTGTGTGTGTGTGTGTGTGTGTGTGTGTGTGTGCACTCACAGTGGGATGGGATTAGCCTAATTGGGCCGTGTTGGTTCTTGGTTCTCTGTAATGATGGGATTACGTGGCTGAGAGATGAGCAAAAGGGTTTTTTTGTTTTTTTTACACCTCACCACTGTCCCGAGGAGTCCGAACATGGCAGACTTGGCCGGCCGGGGATAAAACCTGACAAGGGAGGCAAAGCAAAGCGGAGGGATGTCACGGGACCAGGAGCCAGAGCTCCCCCTCGCCGCGTTCAAGGCCAGGTAGCTGCTGCCACCTTCATCTCGGGTCGCTTTATCCGTCCTAATGATGGGAGGTTATTGTAAGGTGAAATAACGTGATCCCAGATTTTCAAGGACAAGCCTCGCCTCTAGCACAAGAACCAACTGACTGACTAAATGAGGAGGAGGAGGAGGTGGGCCCTTCCCATCCACCCACCCACCCACACTCCTTCCTCCTGCTCGGCTTGAAGAGGCAGCGAGCTCCAGTGAGGCGCTAAGCATGCGGCTCATGTATACTAAAAACCCCACTGATCATGCATTATAGATGCAGAGGGAGAGAGGTGGCGTAGTGCATGTAGCACTAACAACACCGGCTTTGATCATAAATCCGATGATGCTCTTTCCTCGGTTCCTGGTGTGTAAATGAATTTTTTTTTTTTTTTTTTTTTGTCCAAGGCAGAGAAAGAGGGTAATCGGAGTCATTTTCAGTGTATCAGTGCGGTGGAGTCTTCTCAGCGGGGTCGCTGCCAAGTCAGCAGCTACCCGGAGAACTCCTCTCATTACTGCCATTCACTCCTCGCTTTGAGACACTGTGTCGGCCACTCACTCCACTATTCTGCATGTTTAGTCCTGAAAAGATAAAGTCCATTAGCAGATGAGCTAATGGATGGACTCCTTTGACCTGTGTGTGTGTGTGTGTATTTGTGTGTGTCTACGTGTGTGTGTGTGTCCGGTGTTTGTGCCTTAGGCATTGATTGATTGAGATGGTTTTGGTGGTCCAGGTGGGTCTCAGACCTTTTGTTACTGTAAAGAACCTGCCCTGCAGCCCTGCAGCCCTGCTGACACACACACACACACACACACACACACACACACACACACACACACACACACACACACACACACACACACACACACACAGCTGTGCCAGTCCTTATCTCTCAGGGCAAACCAGGCAATGAGTGATCATGGGGGAGAGCAAAATTACTTAAGGCCATCACACTCTTTCTTTCAGTTTCCGTGGGCAACGTGTTCATTTTTCATGAATCTGTGTAAGACAAACAAAGCTACACGTTTTGTCTTAACTTTCACAGTTAACGAAGAAGATCATTTTAAGGTTGCTCTCTTCATGGAAATGTGAACAAACGTGCAAAAAAAAAAAAAGGGAATTACTTGTACATTGATCATCTTAAATCCTTCATGTAAGGAGTTTACAAATGTGCTCCACCAAAAATGATTCTCACACTTAGGACATGCCTGCTCCACTTTTACTCAGTATTTTCACATTTAGAATAAAACAAAACATGTGATTTTTCAATGTCAAGACACATCAAGGAAAAGGATACAAGCTCTTAGGATTTAGATGGGTATCAGTTATGACATTTTATGTTTGAAAATAAAGTCTATATTCTTTTGTGCTCATCTTGTGTTAACAGGCTATTTGCTGCACTTTGGTGAACTGTAACTGTGACAGCTTCAAGCCCGGGAAGCTGAAGAGGAGGCAGTGTGAAAACTGCAAACACGGCTGGGTGGCACACGGTAAGAACTCACATCCAACTTTGGATAACACGTGTGAACAAGCAAATTATTTCAGTTTTTTGATTTAAATATAAACATACTCATGTATTATTTATATAATGTTACAATGCAGAGAGTTCTGTGTGGGTGTTTTTCACACATACACTCAGAACTTACTGGAAATGTCCCGACATTTTTGGAGAGAGCTGCATGTGAATGCAAACGAACGATTATTACATCTTAACTTTACACAGAATTTTTTGCCGCCTGCACCCCGGTCAAAATTTCAGTTTGTGAGCCGATGTGAGAACACAGCAGGAAATGTTTCGGAAAAAATATCCTGCAAGCGAGCGGGCGGGCGTCGGTGATAATGTTCATATCGTAAGACTCACGAGCGACCAGTGTGATCAACATGAAGCTGCAATACGAGGATGCTCTTTGCCACACGTCCGTTGATACTGTGAACAGGAAAAAAACAGTTACCATAGCGTTTTACACACCGCAAACGAGGCCAAACTGGGACGTAAATGTCGTAAATGCCGAGTGTCTTTCCAGAGTGAAGTCTAATATGTCTGTCTGATGGTGTGCACTAAATCCTTTTACCTCCTGCTCGCAGAACACGATGGCGACTGCTGGATTGATTCACAGTAGAACCATTTATTGGATAAAAAAGGTTTAATTCACCCACAGTTTTTTTTTTTCCCATAACATAAACTGTAATCACTAATTAAATCAAATCCCTAACCCAATCTGAGTTTGAAGTCTGATATTTTTTTAAATAAATATAAATGGATTTGGATTTAAAAGTTCACACCTTGGATGTTACTGCTTATGTTTTGGTCGATTTGGAAGTGTCCAGTATACTGTGATCACCGCGTTAAGAAATGTCCCAGAAAACATAAAAAACCAACAGCTTGTTTTTTGGTTTTCCTAAAAAAAAAAAAACATGTTTTTTTCAACACGTGATTTTCGAGAAATATTGTTAATATATATTGTTACGTGCACTCAACCTTGAAAAGAATACACCCTGCTACTTCAAAAGCTTCAAGAGTAGGCAGCAGAGATAGCGGTCAGATGGCACTGCATGAACTGCACCTGTTGCTGACTGCTGATATATTTGTTCAACGTTTATATTTTTTTATTTTACAAAAAACAGTGTTTGATTTTGATTTTGATATACTTTATTAATCCCTGAGGGAAATTTGTATCACACACCTAGCCTTCAAATATCTCAATGTCAACTTTTATTTCATGATATCAAATCATTTGTGACACTGACTCTACCTGTTAAATCGGTTCGTACACTTCCTCGGCTCCTGTAAAAAAAAAAAAAAATCACTATAATTTTGAATAACACTGAATCACACAGAGGAAGTGTTACCACTGGTGTGAAGAAGGGTTAAGACAACATTCCCGTCACAACTGTCTACTTTGTGTTATGAAGAGCGATTTCCGTCTTATGGCAGCTTTGTTATCTCTCTGAGAGTCGGAGAAAGGGACTACTGGTATTTAGACTTTTAAAAGCATTATCACATTATCACCTAAATATTGTTTGAAATTATCCACTGATGCTGAAAGCACATTTTTAATTAGTAATTAATATTATGGATAATTTAACTAACCATCTTAAATTCTAATGACCGAGTGAGCATTGGACGTCTTCAATGAATACATACATGAATCAATAAATTAATATGTGCCATTTTTAATTGCTTGCACTTGTTATTTGTGATTTAATTGTATATTTTATTGCATCCCCTTCCTTCCACTTTTCATGTTTTCATGCTCTGTCCTTTATTTTGTTGTTGCTATTTTCACTGATGCACTCCTGACAATTCAGAGAAAATCTCAGGCCAGGCTGCCCCTGATATACTGACTTGCTTGTTCACACATGCACCTCACAGCAGGAGGTTATCCCTGTCTGTGTGTGTGTGTGTGTGTGTGTGTGTGTGTGTGTGTGTGTGTGTGTGTGTGTGCGCGTGTGTGTGTTGGGGGGGTCTCAGGAGGCAGGACTCAATGTAATCAGAACGACATGGAAGGGGTGGATGAAGCAACAGAGTCCAACGCCATGATGACAATTTCTACCTTTTTATGCATATTCATATTCACAGTATCAACAAAAATCAGAGAACACACAGCGAATGGAAATCAAAATTAAGCAGTTTCATTACATGCAGGGAGATCTGATTACATTTTTGCTTATTACTGTCTATGATTGTGGAACAGACAAACGATATAAATGCCATCATCCCCTCCCACTCACTCACTGGGATTTGTTGGGATATATCTGTCACATCGGTTCACCCCGAGCAAATTCAGGACATTTGAATTTTTGTGTATGTGTGAGTATGTCTATCCAGGCACCAGAGTGATGCCATAATAACTAATCCAGTCAAATCTGCTGTGTGTCCTCTAGCTCTCAGTAAGCTGAAGGTGCACCACATGTACCAGAGCAGCCAGGTGGAGATCGTGCACTCCAACGTGGTGTTTGATATCTGCAGCCTAATGCTGTATGGAACCCAAGCCATTCCAATCCGCCTCAAGATTCTCCTGGACCGCCTCTTCTCTGTCCTGAAGCAGGAGGAGGTTATCCAGATTCTTAATGCACTCGACTGGACTCTGCAGGACTACATACGAGGATACGTGCTCCAGGTGAACTATTAGGGGGGATTTTCTCTGTGCATGTTGAGTATTTATTTTTATTTTTAGGATAACAACAGGACTGAAAACTAGTAAAAATGGTGGAGCAGATCAATATTGATGCCAGGGCTGTACTGTGATGCAAAGTCAGTAAAGGATGCAGAGGAGACAGCAAATCTGTTTAACAAAGCAAAACTACTTATGTATCTGCACATGAGCCTGAAAATCCAAGATTACTCCTATAAATTTCTCTTTGATTTGTAGTTAAATAAATGATTTATAACAGCTTAGAAAAGTTATGGATGGCATGTTGGACACATCCATGCTAGTTGTTTTTCCCTTGCCTCCGATGCTTGGATAGTTTATCACATGTTGACTCTCGTTCTGTACTGCATGGAAACCTTAGACAGACTTAATAATGTAAGGAAAGCAAACCCTCTGTCAAAATGTAGATCCTCCTCCCCCCTTTAAAATTAAACCATCACTTTAAATAGAATGGGAAGAAAAATCAATTCACTAAATTGTCTGGATTTTTTTGTTGGACAATTTTAGAAATTGATTTTTTTCCTGCGATCTATATTCGATGTCATATTCGTTTACAGTCTAAAACAAAACAGTCCAAGAGAGTCTATGTGAGCCAAGAGCAGCCGAAAGAGAAAAACAGCACACCATGCATGCCTTGTTTTCAGGCTATTAGTAATGCTATATCTCATGTCATCCCACAACATCCTCTGAAAAAATTAATTAATGAAAAATGATTTAATAATGGGGAAATTAGCATTTGTTGTTCCATCCTAGCTGAAAGAACTAGATAGCTATCTACCGGTAATTAGCATATTAGCTTACGTAAGGAACATTCAGGGTTTTTTTAAGAGAAAACTTCATCTGCAGATCGTGTTTTCTAAATCCAGTGAACAGCAGGTACTATTTCAGGTTAGTAAATGTACTCAATTATTAATATTAGCCCACTAGCATTAGCCGTGGTTAGCTTGCGCGCTACACAAGTCCATTAATCTATTTGCTGCGTTTCCCACTTAACGGCGAGCAAAATCAAAAAGTGTGTGGGCACTGGATTGGACAATAATTTAAGACATGCTGTGTTGGTCAGGTGTGAGAAATATTTCAAAAACCTATGTTCGTCACAATACTTTAGAATCGCTAATCGAAAAAGCACCATTGAATCATTAAAATAAATCAGATCAGGACATATGAATATAGTCCCGGCCCTTGGGTGCATACTGTATAATACAAATGAAGATTTAAATTTAGCACATAAAGAGGAAGACTGAAAGAAATTCTGTGGCAAGTAAAGGAGAAGGAGGAATTAGGTGTGGCTGAAAATACTCCAGAGTAAGACAGTGATGTGGCTACCAAAACAACTTGACGTGTCTTGGATTCTTGCTGATGTGGTTGCTTTGGTACCACGGGCCTTGTGGAGGTCTTCAAACTCTTGCCTGGTAGATTTGTAAAAAAAAAAAAAAAAAAAATGTCTGTTGCTTCAGATCTCCTCTCAAGCTAGAGACCAGCTTGCCAAGGCCTGGGCTGCAGGCACCGCGTCAGAGCAAGTTCTCACTTCGATTAGTACATCATCAAGTATTCAAGCTGGGCTGCGTTTAATTCATGTTAGCTCATCTAATGGCGAACGTAGAGTCAAAATCCTCGACAGGCGCCCAATGAATGCTCTGTGATGAAATATTAATCATGGTTACGGCATGAACCCGCTCCTCACTTTCAAAGACGCCTGACTCACATGTGATTACTGCGGGGCTAAGGGAGAGAGGACCCTCTTGATCAATGTGATCCGCCCTCTGATCACCCCCCCACCCCTACTTGTGTGTCTTTACATATATATTTATATGTGTGCGTGTTAGTGCGAGTGTGTGTGCGTGTGTGTGCATGCATTTGTCTGTTTGGTATGTATGTGCACATATTTACTTTTGCATAGCTTAGGACATGTATATGAGTGTACATGTCTACTAGTATGCCCATATGCATGTTCCCACCACGACGTGTGTGTGTGTGTGTGTGTGTGTGTGTGTGTGTGTGTGTGTGTGTGTGTGTGTGTGTGTGTGTTCTCCTCTGCCTGCTTCAGCTGATCCACATGATTTAAATGAAGAGAAATGACCTGCAAGAGGAAACGCTGTGTGTCTGTGTAATAAGTGTTCTCGGGCCTCTGTGCTGCTCGCTTATATTAACACTCCATCTGATTCTTTTATTTAGCTGCCCTGTCAGTCTGTTTTATAGGGTGTGTCATCTAACCCACGCTTTGAATATGTATAAGCAACCCAACACACGCTTACAATGCTAATGAGGAAATTGCTTTCTCTCCTTTTTACTTTTTTGACTTTCCCTTTCCCCCACAATCTACTTCACACCCCTGCCCACTCCCCTCTCCCGTACCCTTTTTTTTTGCTATCTGTAGGATGTAGCTGGAAAGGTGCTTGACCGGTGGGCCATCATGACTTTCGAGGAGGAGATTGCCACGCTGCAGCAGTTCCTACGTTTTGGAGAGACCAAGTCCATCGTGGAGCTGATGGCTCTGCAGGACAAGGAGGGCCAGGCAGTGTTGGTTCCCAGCACCCGCACCAACTCAGATATCCGCACGTTCATTGAGCGCAACACCCCGCGCACTGCCGCCAACCTCTCCGCATCGAAAGCTGATAAGCTCGGCGGCAACAGTATGCACCACTTTGAGAACTTTATTAACAGCATGGCCTTCATGCTGCCGTTCCAGCTGTTAGGCTCTGTCCCAACGCCGTTCCTTGGCTCACCCACAGGGGGACTACAGCAACACCACCAGCAACACCAGCAACCTTGCCGTGGATCCATGGAGCCACAGCGACGAGATGATCAAGGGCGGGATGGCCTAGGGAGGGAAAACCCCCTCTCTCTTTCACACCCTTCAGAGAGCAGCCTGCTGGGCTCGAGCTCTGCCTCGTTCACAGCTGATATCGACCTCAGTGGTGACAAACCGCTGGACAGCCTCTCCACCACCACGAAGATTGAGGCCGAGGACTTCTCGACCAGCGACAACTACTCTGATGGGCCCTCCACTCCATGCACGCCCTCTATGAGCTCTGATGTGCAGATGTCACCGGATGGCAAGCTGCGCTCCCTGGACAGGAACGGGAGCGGAGGAGGAAGCGGCGGGGGAGGCTCTCTGAAGAAGGGTCGCGTGTTTTGCAACGCCTGTGAGAAGACATTCTACGACAAGGGCACGTTGAAGATCCACTACAATGCGGTACACCTGAAGATCAAGCACAAGTGTACCATAGAGGGCTGCAACATGGTGTTTAGCTCGCTGCGAAGCCGCAATCGCCACAGTGCCAACCCGAACCCTCGACTGCACATGCCTATGAACCGAAACAACCGAGACAAAGACCTGCGGGGGAGCTTGTCCGGCGATGAGAACTCTCAAGACGAGAAGAGGTCTGAATATGGAACCCAGATTCCCGTATGCTCTGCAGAAAGCCATAAGTCCGTGCCCAGTTACATGATAAGCCATGTGGACTCTGGATCCAAACTCCACAGCAGCTCTTTTCCCAGCATGGGCCAGAGTGGCATCCTGTTTCCTAACTTAAAAACTGTACAGCCAGTCCTGCCTTTCTACCGAAGCCTGGTAACCCCCGCGGAGCTTGCAAACACACCGGGGACACTACCCTCCCTTCCTCTGTTGTCCTCCTCTGTACCCATCAAACCCATCACAGCTCCGGAACCTTACATGACGGACCACATACCAAAGAAAAAGTCTCGTAAGTCAAGCATGCCAATAAAGATCGAGAAGGAGGCAATGGAGCAAGACGAGCTGATGGACAAAGGCAACAGCTCAGAGGAGGAGGGTCCGTTGCATTCACATGGCAAGGAAGCGTGTAGCCAAGCAGAAGGGCATATGGGCCTGAGACAACCTGGAGAGGAGAAAGAGACAAGGGGGACTTACATGGGCGAAGGAAAGGAGAGGGAGGGTGCCAAGCGTCTGTTGGACCAAACTCTAGAGAGAGACATTACAGGAGGGGAGGACAAAGACAATGGGCCAGGTCATGCTGAAACAGAGGTTATCTCCTGTGCTTTGTCCCCTTTTGAAAACAGACTGGTGGAGAATCACTGTGACAACAACTTCCTCTGTCAGGAACCCAATGGCAACGCAGAGAAGGAGGGCAGGGAGCACACAAACATGATGTCAGAGCTAAGATGGGAGGGGGGCGAGCACCGGGTGACGAATGGCGGCACATCCCGGCTCGTAGACCATGAAAGGGAAGGTTTGGACAGCTGTGTCGATGACTACGGCGACTCGGGTTTGTCTCACCTTGACCCCGACGCCGACCTGCCGCACCACTGTGAGATCTGCAATAAAACCTTTAAGAACCCCTATAGTGTCAAGATGCACTACCAAAATGTCCACCTAAAGGAGATGCACTTGTGCACAGTGGATGGCTGCAACGCTGCCTTCCCTTCGCGCAGGAGCCGAGACAGGTGAGAGGCGTTGGTGTTTTTTCATTGTTTTGGGAATATCTGAGGGAAACCCATAGGCTATGGATGTAGTCTTAGTGATGTCCTGTTTTGGTTACTGAAGGGGACAAAATGATGGCAGTCACCTTATTGAAAATGTCGTCTAAACCTTAACTTTCGGCCAAGCTAGTAGCTGAGGTGGTCCTTGAGCTTCTTGACAAACAGCTGCAATTTACCAGCTAGCATTTGCATCAGTCACACCCCTAATTATACAGAACTGTTATCCTTTATAAAATCTAATTGGATGAGTTAATTAAAAAAACACCCAACAAAAATGTTAACCACGCAGTTTGCAGGTTTATTTCTTCTCTCAAAATGTCAAAATGGGCATTTTAACATGGGTGTGCATGTAACTTAAGGGCCCTTTGAAGCCAGCCTTTTGCACTTAAGCATTGGCTTCATTTTTTTCAACACTGTGACAAGCGGCCACCTGAAAATGTGATGTTTCCAACAGATTCATCCCTCAGCTTGCGATGTCCTTATCGATCCTTTCACCATGTTTATCAGTAATACAGCACCGTTATTGGTTCCCAACCGTGTGCCGAGGAACAGCAGTTATCAGATTAAGTTTGGTTAGAGTGTAAAAGGCTGTGAAGCCTGCACGTCACACAATATTAACAGAACTAAGAAAACAACTTTATTTGTGAGTTTTGGAGTATACCTGGTACCTTATAGAGCAGGAATACAAATGAACCTAACCAATATTAGGCCCATACTAGAGTTTTAAATTCACACTTGTGACTTGTTGATCTATTCTTTTCTTTTAGCTGGTTGTGTTAACGATAAATAATGTGGAAAAGGTGTGATGCAGTTTTTAGAGATGGAAAAAAAATCAATTTCTTTCAAAAAAAAGAGATGAATTTAAAATTACATTTGCTGAGCGGAGGCCTGACTGTGTATCCACATAGTCTGTTCCTTTTGTGAAGATGAATTCAATACCCCTGATTTTGTTTTTAGAACATTTACCAAACGACCGTTGTTTTGTACTCTTCAATCTTTCAGCCGAAGATTTTCCATGAAATCACTGCAAGCTAAAAACAAAATTGTCTGTATAGAATTATAAATTATAGGGGCGCCGTATAGCCTACTGGTTATGATGTGCGCCCCATGTGTAGAGGCAATAGTCCTCGTCGCAGCCTCCGTGGGTTCAAATCCAGCCTCGGCCCTTTGTTGCATGTCATCCCAACTCTGTCTCCACCTAACATTTCCTGACTCTCTTCAGCTGTTATTTTCAATAAAGGCAAAAATTACCCAAAAATATATATATATAAAAAAAACATGCTCACTATTATGCAGATTTTGTTCTGTGGTAGAGGAAGACCAGATGCCTTTGTTTTTCTACCGTCCATATGTTGCAAGTTTGAGGGCTAATATCCTAAATTGGCTAAAGCCGCTTAATATTTATCTTTTTCCTTTTAACATTTTCTGAGTTGTTTGGTCGAGAACGTTGCTTGAACACTAAATACAGTCATTCTGCTGCTGAAGTATTTATTTTTAAAGCACCAACAAAAACTAAATGCAACTTTAAAATAATAGTTTGCAAAGTCATATCCTTAAATTAAAATGGAAAGAAAAGGCTATGGTAAACAGTGAGATCATAAACAACCATAGTTTTACTTTACTTATTATATAGTTTACTTTTTAGAACATTTTACTAAAAAAACTGACGATCCTTTGAATCGTATTATTATTCATTTATTTTGTTTTTTATGTCTTGTACCCATCCTTGTCTATTTAAAATATATTCACTGCATCAGTTCAACTGTTTTCTGATTATTGTATTGTCATCTTACTTTTAGTCTTGTTGGGTTATTTGTTGTCTGTGCTTCATTGAGAAATGCTCAAACATTATAAGTATGACTTAAAGGAGACAATTATGCATTTGGCTATGTCATTTATCTCCTTAAAATCCTTTAACGGTTTGTCTGACTAGAGACTTTCACGTTGTTAAGGTTTAACTGATTACTGATGCAGATTTTCTTTTTTCTTTCAACAGACACAGTGCAAATTTGAATCTGCACCACAAACTGCTCACCAAAGATTCCTTCAGTCCAACAAACACGCTTTACTCACCCTCATCCCAGTGTCGAGATAGAGACTCTGTGGGCCTGGACTACTGCCAAGACCAGCAGGACAGAGATCTGACCCATCGAGACCCTACCAGCCAGACCTCTGTCATCTTCCGGGGCCACAACCGCATGGGCCTGGTCTTCCCTATGAGCAAAATGTCTACAGCAACATACAGCGCCGAGGCATCTCCTTTACGTGAGATGGAGGGATTAGGAGAAGGTGGTGGAAGTGGGGAGGATGGGGCGGTCCTGGATCTGAGTACCTCCTCCTCCGCTCCACCTCGTGGGAGCGGCAGCGCCCGCTCTTCCTGGGACTCTGACGGGGCCGGCAGCGAAGAAGGGGACGGGATAGAAGAGGACGAGGAGGTCCTCGCGAAAGAGGACAGCGATGAAAGCTACGATGGGATTAGTGTGGGGAGGCCTGGGGGGGAGGAGTTGGCACTCGGGGGAGAAAGGACCCTGGGCACCATGGGGGGAGGACAAGGTGGGCTTCACGGAGGTGGTGGTGGAGGATCCCCGATAACCTGCCATGTGTGTAAAAAGGTGTACAGCAACAAGGGCACGTTCAGAGCCCATTACAAGACTGTCCACCTCCGACTGCTCCACAAGTGTAAAGTCCCCGGCTGTGATACGTCCTTCTCCTCTGTGCGGAGCAGAAACAGGCACAGCCAGAACCCGAACCTTCATCGAAACCTGACTGTTAGCTCAGGTGCAGCAATGGACCAGGAGTAGAAACTGGAACTCCAATGCCAATATTTCCTTTGTTACAATGTTCATTTTATTGTTTTCGGGGACCTTAAGGCTCACCAATCAGCACTTTTTGAATACATACTGTACCATAGTCCATCCATTTTTTATGGAATATGAAAAGAAGATAAAAGTGTCTGTGTTCTGAGAAAGCAACTTTCTTTAGGAACATGAGGCAAAATTCATAAAAAGCATAACATATGCATCATTAAATAGAAAACACTCCAAACACTCAAAGTTTTCAGTGGATTATTTTTTCCAACATTGAGAAATGCAAGCTTAACACATCTCAATCTTTCGTTGTTATCCCGTTCTGATTTCTTCTTATTGGTTTGCCTGCCAGCCCCGTTTAAATCAAAAGAAATAATTATGTGTGAACTGATTTTTTTTCCACGTTTTGTCCTAGTGAGAGTTGAGCCATGAAACAGTATCATGTGAGAGATTTTCCAAGTGTTTTTTGTCGTCGGATGTCTTCATCTTTCCTATGAAGCTGTGCATATTGTCTTGATCAAAAAGCAGTAGTGAAGTAAAACCATACTTGTGTCATTTCATTCATTTGGACAACGGTGTTCAAAAAGCGTCTTTGTTGAAAAAGCTATCGTGTCGTGAACTTGAACAATAAGTTACTGTATGGTGTTTTATGACTTGTCTCTACTGTTATGGTTGTTGCATACTGCTAAAGTTGACCAAAGATTTTTTTCCAGTCCACAGAAACCCCTTCGTGCTGTATGTGGGGTATGCAGTATTAAAAAGGGCCCGCCCAGTCTAATCTACTTTGTGTGTATGAGCAGTATTCAGCCGGGGGCTCTTGTAAAATATGATCAAGTCACTGAACAAAATAAAAAAAATACTTCCGGCTGATCGGGGGTGAAAAGAAATATTTTTGGATTTTGGTGGTGCTTCTGTAAAGAAATCTGCTCATGGGATGAGACTTGATGAACGCATTGCTCCTGTATTGTTTGTGTGGTTGCTTGCAGGATCGGAACGACTAGACCAACAGCTTAAAATATGCTGTGTCTGGAGGCTGGAAGCATGTACTGTGAATGAGTCAAACACTGAGAAAAATAACTTTGAAAATGTAATTTACGACAATGGCCCCCACACATGAGCACATCCTAAAACAGAACTGGTAAACACAATGATTACTGAACTGTATATTCTGTGAATAGTGTTATTTGTTATCTTAAAGAAACCAAAAAATATACTGTACAACAAATTTAACCACTAACATGTTACATGTTTTTCTTTTTTTTTTTTCCAAAATAAATGAACAAGAAAATTGTGTTGTACACGTCTGATAATTTCACCATTGTTCGCTTTTTTCCGTTTTGCTCTGTATTTTGCATATTGTTTTCCGTCTATATTTAAATACAATGGACCAGATCCCACATTGTTTGTTGTTTGGATTTGTTTACAAAAAAAAGAAACAAAAACGAACATATGTTGATAGTTGATCATGTTTCCTTTGATTTGTTGTCACAATATCCATTCAAATTAAATAAAAAGCCATATGTTTACAAGACTCGGCCCATTCGATTTCATACCCAATGACACAGGACACACACACACACACACACACACACCCACACACACACACACACACAGGTGCATGTACAGTATGTATGCATAAATATCACATCAGTTGGAAGAGTTGATTGTCTCTTTAGTGGGTTCGATCCCCAGCTCCTGCAGTCACATATCCGATGTGTCCTTGGGCAAGACACTTAACCCCAGAGGCGCTGCTTCTTAACAGGCAAGGCAGCTAACTGCTTTGGGCCCCAGGCCACATAGGGGCTCCCAGGGGTAGGAAACCTCCCTAATGGGGCCCCATCTGACAGCACTCACTCTCATTGAAACTGATTAGCATCTCATCTCTCATTACTACAGTGAAAACCAAAGTGGTGTCAATGAAACTCACCGAAGGAAAATGAAGAGGAGTGAAAAAAGAAAGAGGAAGAGCGTCAGGACGCTGGTAGATGTGATAGTGGGCAGGGGGCCCTCAATAGATTTTCACCTATAGGGCCCCAACCAAACTTTAGAAACGTCAACCCCATGTTGCTCCCACTGCTTTGTTGGTGGTGTATGAATGTGTACGAATAGGTTAGACACTTTTGATGGTTACTGTACATAGAATCCTCTACCATCAGTGTGTGAATGTGTAGGTGTGACCTGCGGTGTAAAAGCGCTTTGTGTAGTCAGAAGACAAGAAAAGAACTATACAAGCTCACATCCATTTATATACTGTATAGATATATATCTATAAATAATCACACTGCACACTGCATACTGATTACATACATTTTGTTCCTGTATTCCGCACTATTAAAATGCAATCTTTTATGAAACAACGTTCATAAAGAGGAGGATTTAAGAGTTTGCTTGTTGCCTCTCCGCAGCAGCAGTATCATCTGATCCAGGCAAACCCCCTCTAGGCCTCGTAACGCTCAGCACGAGGAGGAGCAACACTGATAAACCTGTAAACAGACACAAAGCAAAAGACTGTCTTCAACGCAGAGCAGATTCCTCTTCACAAATGTTGTTTCTCCTAATTCACTTCACACATTTATTGCCCAGATATTTGCCTCTAAAATTTCTACAATGGTTTTTATTTATTTTTTATTTATTTATTTTTTGATGTCCTTATTTAGAGACAGGACAGTAAACAGAGCTGGAACTCGGGGGGGGGGGGGGGGGGGGAGTGGGGACAGACATGCACGAAAGGAGCCACAGGTCGGATTCGAACCCGGGCTGCCTGCTTGAATGGGCTTCATCCTCCATACATGGGGCACAAACACCAACCACTAGGCTACCAGCACCCCCGTAATTCATGTTTTAAAAAGAAAAAAACACAACACATATTTTATTTTTCTGGAAACAGCGTCCTGAGTCTCATGACAGGCCTTCTGAGTAAATCATCATTTGAACTCTCTGTGACTAAAAAAACACTGAATCTGAACGCTCAGCTGAAGGGTCGGCGTCGGTAGGTAAGAACTGGTGTTTTTTTGGTTGTTTAGTTAAACTCTTTACAGTTAATGCCGAAATCTATCTAAAGAGTTGGTTAGCGTTAATTAGTTATTTTTGAGAATCGATCAAAGGCCTCCTCTTCAGGTATCACTATGTCAGTAATATGTCATTAAGCCAGACATATGTCATTGTAGTTTGATAAATTGTGTTTTGACTACATCTTCATTTTCTGATCCTTTATTTGGACATGATAAAATGAAAGTACGTCAGATAAGGTAGTGATTACAAACTGCACCCCCCCCCCCCTCTTCTTTATTGAAGAGCTGAATAAATCGCTGTCATACTGCTATGGAAAGTTAAAGGGCAGGGATGGAAATGGACCGGGGACAGTGGAAGTATCGTTGGGCCCACATTGAAAAAAGCGAGGAGGACAAATCTGTTACACAACATGCCAAAGTATTGCACTATTACAGAGGGCTGAAAGCCTTGCATAACTCAACAATTCAACCCACCCATCACATTTACTGTACATTAGCGAGCCTGCAGAGCGGTTCCTCATCACTTAGGAGCTGAAAAACCCAGTTCTGACAAGTGGCCCCCATCCTTTTTCTCTGGCACGTTGCAGAAATCTAGTACCACTCAGAGAGGGCACAATGGGTTATTTCAGTCCCTCCTGTGTGCTGCATGTAGGCGACACATTCAGCAGAGAACCTGGTTGATCTGTAGAGGTGGAGCACTTGCTCAGCTTCCTCCACAGAGCTGTATCTGTTTCTGGAACAACGTGTATCTATTGGGCTATTTTTAAGAAACAGTGAACCACTTTTCAAAAAATGGTTAAGTGGTAAATATGGAACAGATTCGGGAAAAGAAGGAGCCTCTCCTGCAGGAGATTGTTGAAACACACTGATAGCTTTGAGGACACGTTCAATACTGCAAAAAGGAAATGAACAAAATAATTAGATTTCTTTGAAATCTACGGTCACAAACTGTCTCAAAGTCAGAGAAAAAGAGATGAATTTATCGTACCATGAATAAGTTAGAGACATCAAGTATGGAGGAGTGTAGTGATTGACAAATACAATGAAAACCCAGAAGCATAACCAAAGCAGCTGGTGGAGGCCTCGCAGGGAGAAAGGAGAGAGAGCTGTTAAAATGGATGTCACTTAAATAAGCTGAAGCCTGATTAACTCAAGTGTAGACAGTTTCCTGATGTCCCTCAAAAATCTGCCTGCTTGTCCTGATCCGGGAAGATTGGCCCCAATCCCAATGTCCTCCCTAAAGCCTCAGCATTGAACCCTCGCAGACTTTAATGGCACCAGGCGTGCGATGTTTGAGTGCACGAGGGCTTGATATGTCTAAGAGATGTGTGACACTGTTATGGCATCACATGCAACATTAAATAAGGGGAAAAGCCCAGCTTAATTATGTGTTTGCATTTATTTCATTACAGTGTTTATCTATTTAAGAAAACTATCAAAAGTTTAAAAAAAACTGAAAAAAAAAACATATTTTAGTTTCACATCCATACTGGCTATGATTACATTTATGTTTTTTAAGCATATTTAATGGCTACTGCTTCAATTTTCGAGCATTTGTTAATATTTAGTGGGGGGGGCTGGATGATCCAGTCCTACACACTATCACCAAGTATGCAAAGAAATCTGGGCAAGTCCCACAGGAAAGTCTGCGGATATGACTATTCATGGAAAGTGCGTAATTTCTCACTGAAGATTCTGCATCAGAGCCCTGAAGCAGTGGATGATGTTGCCTCAAAGTCCGTGAGTCCATGAGTGTAGAGTTTGAGATTCAGCCAAAAAAAAAAAAAAAAAAAAAACACCCAAACCAAACGCAGGCAGAGAGGGCAGGATGTCACATGCTACCATCATCCCGGAGGTGTGTTCAAAGACAATCTGCAGATATGTGCACTCACAGAAAAGTGAGTAATTTGGCATCCTAAAGTCCTCATCAGAGCGCTCACACACTTGATGATGTGAGAGTGGGACAGCCCTCACACTGACATACTTAAAGGGTACATGCCTCAAAGCGAGTCCATGGCTGTGTACCATTTAAGGGGATGCATCCTTTGGAGGCCGGTAACGGTAAAGGCTGTCCCATTTGGAATGCTCCTTCTATTGCAGCTCACGAATGCATCCTTATTTCCACCAGCCAACATGCATCGTCCATCAAATCCAAAGATTCACTGCGCACCAAGTACAATCAAAGTCTGGCATCACAGTTATGAATTTGACTTCAGAACACAATAAATGACCAAGGATGATTTAATAAAACAAACAAAGCGCAACAAAGTGGATGTAAAGAAAGAGATTAAGTAGAAAGAAAAAAAATAAGGAATAAAAATATGCATGGCTATTTAAAGAATGTGATTGGGCCTACATTACTGTTAGGAGATCAGATGTAAAATAGGTGAAAGACACAAGTGGACATGAATTAGGCTCAGCAGACTTTTGACTTTAATGTGAATAACAACAATTTCAAAAAAAATATTCATAAAGAGAAACCAAAATGAACTGTAAAGTACTACCAACATTATATTAGAAATACATTTTTTTATTTTTTTTATTTAACCAGGAAAAAGTCTCATTGAGATTAAAAATCTATTTTACAAGAGCGTCCTGGCCAAGACAGGCAGCAGCACAGTTACAGGGTTTCAGACATAAAGACACTTAACAACAATGAACATAAATACAGGAATCACAAAAAGAAGCATTCATCAGAATCTGTCATAAGTCATCAGCAACAAAGCGATCCAAAAGGGGCAATACGAGTTAGCTGAAAACATCTACAGTCAGATATTTCTGCCTCCAGGTCATTAAGACGACCTTTAAAAACATTCAAGGAAACCAGCTCCCGAAGACTTAAAGGATCTTGCAACCGATTCCAAGAAGAGGGAGCAGCATAGTTAAACGCCCTTTTTCTTAATTCAGTACCTCACACCTGAGAGTCTGACTTCTGCCACTGCAGAGGTTCAATCAAAAAATATAATCAAGAATCAAAATGCAGGCCGATGGTTTTCTTTTTGGACCTGTTCTTTTCTTTTCTTTTTTTTTGGCAAATTATAGTTCAAAAATCAATTTTGAACAAATGCCTTAAAGCTTCATTTATGATATTTTGTCGCCCTGGCGGTAGTCCAGCAAGATGTCTATCTCATTTATTCTCCAGAACAATAAGTGCAGGAACAGGTTGGTGGTCCGTCATGAGAACGAGTCTTACAGAAGCCTCTTTCATTTCCTTTGTTTAGTCAGGTTCACACAGCAAAAAAAAAATCACATTGTGAAAGGGCTTTTGACTTTCCAGGATACAGCCAAGTTTAGATAAAGCAAAACACATCACAGCACCATCCCTCAGGCACAGAGGGCCGGCATTCCAGACGAGCCCCAGTTGCAACAATTGGACAGCTTCGGACATGCTGAACGTAACGTTTAAACCAACAACTGCATTCTGCTTTACGTGAGATCACATCATCTGATAGTGATCCTGAAAGTGAGTGTTGCTGCGAGCCAGCACCTGGGAAAGTCAGGGATACCCACACTCTGCTGTGAGAAACCCCAAACAGTGAAACTGAGCCCTCCGAACAACACTGCTGCTGATCCCCCACATGTTCCAGAGAGAGGGGTCTTTCTGGGGCACTGACACCGGATCCCACCCCTCTGTCCTGGGACAGGGGATCAGGGTCGGCAGGGGGGTTGTTGGGGGGGTTGGGGGGGGGGAGTGGAACTGGAGGGTAAGGCAGTGCAGGGTGGGGAGAATGGATTGTCCACGGGTTCTTGGGAAGCTGAGGAATATGAGGGGGAATTACCGCCCAGAACAGTGGCCAGATGGACAGCAGATGACTTTTGTGTTCCAAAAACTCTGAAGGAGGATGAGGAGGCGGAGAGGAAGGGGAGAGGAGGAAGGCTGAAAGTGAAAGTTTTAGTTTTTATGAGGCAGTTTTTTTTTTTCCTTCTTGGGATGGCAACATCCCCAAAGTCATTTAAGTGCCATCGACAACAACATACTTTATCCTCTACATAGTTTGACCCTCACCATCGAGCAGCTTAGAAACACGAGTTCCATGTTTAAAGTAAGAATCCCAAAAGCAGTGTAACATCCTTCAACCTTTATCCCACAGTGAAAACAAATTAAAATCTTATGGTGGCCAACTCTCACCACAGCAGGCATGCAAAGACATGAGGGAGAACTGATGCTATGCTGCCCCCTGCTGGTGTTCATCACATCCCTACTCCCTTTTGATTGAAGCTCCTCTACATGCCTGTACTGCCCCCTAGTGCTTTACAAAAGCAGTTACAGACTTTTTCTGAGATTTCCAATTCAATGATCTCTCCATCACACCTCAAAAGAAGCTCTTGGTATATCAGCATATTGAAACATCTAAAAAAAACTGTGCAAATGTCTTCAAACCTTTAGTTACATGCTTTCATTGTTGTCTTAATAAGGAATTTTTTTCACTAAAATCATTTTGTAAAATCCTTTATTTGTGTTTAATCCATATAAAACCAAAGTGTGAAAAGTCATGATTTTATTATGCGTTAAACTTTGTGACTATTTGACTTATACTCTACTTATAGTATGTGTACACACATAAATTAATTTAATTTATTTACACTTTCTATATCCACTGATCAAACCTTCTTTGATGTAATACAACAGAGTGGCATAATACAAATCTTTGAGCTTAATTCTTTGAGAAAAAAAAAAAAGTAGATGAATGTCCAAAGTCACAATTTAAAGTACTTCAAAAATTGCAATCAAACTCCTGCACTAACATGCAAAAATATGTTTATTGAAAATGTGTGAGTACCAACACATTGCTAGTCAGTTCGTGGCAAGAAGGAGTTTGCTTGCCAATTTTCATGGCCTCATTCCTTTCCTTGGTTGTCATATTTAATAAATTTGCCAAGTATTTATCAACAATGTAAGGCAGTAATAGGAGAAAAGAAAATATTCAACCAGGACATGAAAAGAAAACACTTGCAGCATGTTGCAACACAGCTTAAGCCTCACCTCTGACAAGTTAAACAGCCAAATCATAGTTTATGTTTATCGGGTTGGACCTGGGGTGACCAAAGCCACCCCTGTATTTATTTTTCAACTAGCCCCTAAACCCTAAAGTCCAAGTACTCTGTCCTTTTAGTAGATTTTGAAATAAATCAAAACTACGTGGCACACTGAAAATAAAATACTTTCACAATCAAATACAGTAAAGTTATTTTCAGTGTGCCAAGGAGTTTTGATTTATTTTTCATGTTATGTTCCTGTAACCGTGCGCTCCTGAGAACGTGTACGTAGGCTGTGCGCGGGGTAACCTGTTGGCCATTTAGATCATACTCTTTACTTTTACTTGAGTATTTTTATATACCTCATACTCATCATGTAATTTGTTTCTAAAGTGACTGTAGAAACTCTTTGCTCTTTGCTTTGATCAATCATGTTTCTGCTGTCGGAAAAAAGAGATTTGTTGTTTTAATTTTATCATGTCATTCCTTTTGGAAAGCGTCTGATCGGGAACATTATTATTTTTTCAGCATGGCAACAATCCCAGGCGGACTGTTAATGCAGTGAAAACATGTTTGGAGAGAAGCAGCTGATAAGACACTGACAGTCATGGACTAGTCTCCACAAAGTCCAGAACCGACTATTAGAGAGGCCGTGTGGGATCACCTGGACAGTGAAGGAAATACAATACAGCCTTAATGTTTAAGAGGGTCATGTGTGTTTGTAACACGCAAAGCGAGAATCAACATAAAATACAGATGCGCCTCAGTTTGAGGAGTGAAATGATGGAACTGCCTGAGTGATGAGTTTAAATTGTGTAGTTAATGATAATGCTAATTAATTAATGATTACAACATGAAATGATCAATACTTAAAAAATGCTTTAGAGTTGATCTACTTTTTGTTTGTGTTTTATTTTTGTTGGATTGCTTATGTTCTGACTTATATGAAGGATCTTACAGGATGGGCAGATAATAAGCTTTGTGCTTCAGCCTGTTTTTGGTCATTGATTGTTTGAATGTTATTCTGTGAAATGGACAAGTGTAAACATGGGAAGTTTTTTTGTTTCTATTTCTGTAAGTGGACTATTTGCACAAATATTTTTGACTCTTGTTATTCTTTAATGAATGACCAAAATAAAAAAAACATTCATTCATTCATTCAAATGTGATATAGACTTGAGCTTTTACAGAGCTTTTCTGCGCTCAACTACGTTCAGGAACAACCTTTAGCTGTAGAGACCGGCAGGTTTAATGCAATTCCAGAGGAAGACCGAGTTTGTTTGTTGTGTGAGTTAGGAGAAACTGAAAACGAGATTCACTTTTTGTTTTACTGCCCGATGTACGCTGACATCAGGGATGTTCTTTTTAAAAGAATGTCTTCAAATTATGTTGAGTTCTTTTGGCTAGACGACTATGAAAACCTTGAGTTGTGTTTTAAAAAAAGGAACCTTTGTTATAGCAGATTTTGTTTGTAAAGCCTGGGGGAGAAAAAGACAGAACACATTGTTTAAGACTGAACTGTGACAGGAGCTGGCAACTTTGTAATGTTATGATTTTTAAATGTGAACCACTGCAACTGAATTCTTTGGTGTCTTATAAGCCCATGAGGGTTGAGCACTTTGTGTGCATGACACGGAAATAAATAAATCAATCAATCAATCAATCAATCAATCAATCAATCAATCAATCAATCAATCAATCAATCTAGTCCTCTGACAACTCAAAGAGCTTTCCACACCAACAATTCAAACCCCGTCACACACTGATGGTAGACGCTGCTGTGTAAAGGGTGCATCACTATTAACTAATCCATTCATACACTGAACACACATCTGACACACTGATGTAGCAGCAGGAGTGTCTTTCCCAAGGACACATCAACATGTTGCTCGATTGCTGGGGATCGAACCCCTGAACCTTCCAGTGGAGAGACGATCAACTCTACCACCGGACCACAGCCGCTCCAAAGAAGAACACTGGGAAGTGCTTAAAGAAGCCTGGTAAAAAATACTAGAAGAAAACTTTATAAAACTAAGAGACAGTCTCCCTGGAAGAGTTCAAGATGAGTCTACTGAAAACTGACTTTTTACTGTAGAAGTCATTTTGTTCTTAAGTTTGTATTTTATAAAGTAATGAACATATTTCCTGTAGTTTCTGGTTGTATCCTAATAAAGACACTGAGTAATAAATACTGATGATCATGAGTAAGGTTATATTGGCTCATCTGAATCTGTTGACTTGCACATTAATACTGCACCACAAGGGGGCGGAAGAGTAGTGCTGTAAGATCTGCCCCATCCAGCACTGACTCATATTTACTGTTTATGTTTGTTGTTTCATCTTGTGTAATGCATTATAATTATTGATCTCATGTTTGTATGAGCTGCTAATTGTTTATCTGTCGGTCTTGGCCGGGAGAGTCAGAGATGTATAATCTAAAAGAAGTTCAATTATGTTTTGTTGTTTATTATAAATAATTAATAAACCGAATAAATAATGAGCATGTTTAAGCATTGATATCAGCCTCTGAGGTGTTTCCACTGTGATGTTTTGAATTGCATTTGATTCAAATTTTAAGACATAGAAAGTAGCCTAAGCTTTGGTCAACAATGTATCAGACTTTTCTTTTTTTTTTTCTGATTTCCTGGTTAGGTGTCCTTTTCGACAAATTAAGAGTTTACTTAACATTTTGATACATTCACTGTAAAACTTTCTTGAACCTTATTTTTCACTGAAACTTCTGTTTAGTCTGTTAACGACATTTGCAGTAAAACAAACAGAGGTTGGCTTAATCTTTGTTTTTGTTTTTTTCCATTCCTGTTACCGTCAGTCGATTGCAGAGACACTTCCGATCTCTCTTTAGTCATCCTCGCTCTACGTGGTTTCCTTTCGCACGAGCAGCTGTCAGCCAATGAGCTTTCAGAAGTGGCGACATCTCTGCTATTCAGGAAACCCTCTCCTCCTCTGCCATTCACAAGGTAAAGCCGGAATGTGCAACTTCATGTTCCGGTTTTGATTTTCAAAATAAGATATGTAGTTACAAACCAATACACCTGAACTACATTGGACAGCAAAGTAAAAAAAATAAAATAATAATAGTCTGTCAGTATAAGAGACAGTATAAAGGTGTCCCCCTTACACTTTATAAATGAAACAATATAGTCTTTAATAAGATCACAATTAAGATAGGGGGAGATTTAAAGTGTTAGACAGCAAGTGTTAAGAAACTGTTTGAGTTGGGAGTTCTTTAGGATTCATCATCACAGTGTCTCTACATTCAGGATTTCCTTTAGATGTGTCAGAGACAATGAACACAGTGAAAGTCCTGTTTGCCGGTAAGACTTTGCCTAAGCTTTCAATTATAGGATGCTGACCAAGTTTTGTAAATTAAACTTTCTGACAGGCCTAGCATTCAGATTTTTAAAAAAAACAGCCGTGTCACAAAACATAGGCCTATGTGTGAAGCACACACGCCTCCGACTTTGACCAATGACACAACTGTAGCGGTTCTGACTGTAGAGATGATAAGAGACTAAGTTAGCATCTCTTACCTTAAGAAACAATCACTTTATATGACATTGATTGTTCCTTTGAAACGGGATGATGATTCTGTAAGCCTGTTACAGAACTCCATTCACTCTGCAGAGTCCCTCTGCACCTTTAAGAAAAAGCTAAAGACCCAGCTCTTTCATGAATACCTACTAACTTAATGATGATGGTCTCCATATTATTGATGATGATGATGGTAATGACGATGGTTTTTGTTTGATAGCGACGACTTATAAGATGGTTTCTATACTGATTAGAGCTCTCAAGAACTGCCCTCAATGTTGTGCTTTGCCTCTGGTCACTTCCTGTCAGCACCTGTGTGTCCAATCAGACTCAAAGCTGATCGTTTGCTCTTCCTGACATTGTTCCCTTTTTTCTAGATCCTTGCTTGTGTTGTACTTACTCTCTGATGTACGTCGCTTTGGATAAAAGCGTCTGCTAAGTGAATTGTAGAATTGTTAATGTCAGATTTTATTATGTGTAAGCATCAAGCTTATGAACTAAGATATAACCTATATGCTACATCGCTGTGCATCTATAAGACATTAAATGATGCAACATCCACCACTGGATACCATACGATAGGCCTACTTTACAATACATTGTATTGTTGGGAAAAATTTTCTTGGACTCCAGTGCTGCAAAACATTAGCTTTAAGTAGAATGAGTGGATAAATGAATGAATAAAAACATGCCGTCAGACTCGAGGTAGACTATTTGTCAGAACATTCATCCTTCACAAAAACGTTTCATGTTACTTTCCCGTTTAATCATTGATAACAAAACAAGTTTCTAGTGTCTAAATTCAAACTTTTATTTCTAAGAGATAACCCTATTTCCGGTTCTGTCGGGCTGCGCCGTGTGAGCTTGACTCCCCTCAGACCGAGCTACAGTGTTGAACAGTGTTGACTGATGAGTGCAGTGTGGTGGAGTCCGTCAGGCTTTTCTATAACATTCATATATTTGTAACTTTTCTTCTTCGGGGGTTTTTTGTGGAACATATTCACAGGAGAGGAAGCGTGACGCGCGGGGTGAAGATGTCTGTGGCCGGGCTGAAGAAACAGTTCCACAAAGCCAGTCAGGTATGGAGACGCCTGTTATTGCTCCTTCATAACAACAATTGTTTGGATGTGGACCAGGTTTGCAGCTTACGCTTCACAGAACCAGAAAAGGAGGCATGAAAAGTAAACAAATGTGAATTCTTACATCTAACCGGTGGGGGGTCTGTGGAGGCTTGTTGACACTATTTCAGCTTTACGTTTCTTCATCCATAACTTAGTTTGGTACGTTAACAACGTTGCACCAGACACTGTTGAGAAATCAGAAACCAATTGTAATCCTATTGTTGTTTTACCTTATTATTAAAGATTGTTTATGAAACTGTGAAAAAAAAACATGAATGTTCTGGTATTGTTATTATTATATTGTAGTTACTAACCTCACAAAAGACCACTTTAATGTCATTTAAAACGTTAAGATAGACCTAATATTGACCCCCAAGCTATAATCAGGTTAGGTGAAACTGGTTAAAGTTACACAATGAATGGAAACATTGATTTATTTTATTTAAAAAACAAATGTATAGGTCTATCTTCTTAGGGGTTTCTTATTCACACATTGGCATGAATTCAACAGCAGGGATAACTCCAGTTAGAGTCAATCAGTCAATCTTTATTTGTATATTACCAATTCATAACAAATATATGTTTGTTTATATCAGACGCTAAACAGAAAAAGTAGCTCTGGACTAGACTATAGGCATTATGTTAGCCTACTTACACAGACCCAACATTAATCCACCGTGAGTAAAGCACATGGCAACATTTAGAAAAAAGAATAGTGACACGGATAAACTTCTTTTTAAGAGGCAGAACCCTCGAGCAGAACCAGACTCATGTTGATCAGATATCTGCTGCAACTGTGTTAGGCTTGGAATGTGTGATAGAGGGAGAAGGATAGAGACAAACAAACAACAACAACAACAACAACAGCATCAATGAGATCACACAGAGCCATCAGAAACATTCATCCCCCGGGCCTCGGTTTAATAACAGACATACAGTAGACTACAAAGGTACATCTTTTTAAATGTGGACATGCACATCGCTGTAAATGAAGCTTCATGTGGAGGACACGGTATAGTCATACTGTAATCAGCTGACTGTCTGCTGATTGAATCATTGTTTCTAATCACGCACAAACCAATCACAGCCCTTTCTCATTACTAAGCGCTCCGTTCAAATATAACTTCCTTCTTACTGATCCCTGCAACACTTAACTGCTGCTCACAGTGCGCTGCTGCTGGCAAAGCTTTACCTCCACCATCCCAGCCTCCTCCTTTCAGCCTAAAGCTTTGCTGATGTTATGATATGATTGCACTCCCTGGAAAAGCTGTGGCATGTTGCTCAGCTAACCCACAGAGCCTCTTTATAGCAGAGCCATCAGTGCCAAGTTGAACTGTGTTTCCATTTTCCCCAAAAAATTGTCAAATCTATGGCGAGAATCTTCCTGACTGAACTGATAAAATTCCATTTAAGTTTAAGTGTACTGGTTTATTCTCTCAGCCGCTAGCCACCAAAATACAGCATGGTGGGCGGCCGTGAGTAACTGTGAACCTATTCTAAGATTTGGATTGCATGGGATCATGTTGGAACAATGCTCATCTGTTTGTCTAAATGAGATGTGGATGTTTAGTCAGACATGCCGGAGCTTTGTTTAAACCTTTGCTGATAAAGAAAGCACCTGAACTCCAGGGGGAAATGTGCTTGGATGAAGGGAGGCTGGCAGCTCGACGTTTTTTCCAAAAGGCTATTTATCTAACTGTAAGGTGTTCTGTTACAGAATACTGTTACATGCAGTTCCCTGAGAGTCCACTTGAGGCTGGCTGCAAAATCCCCTGAGGTCACATTCCACCGCTTATACCAAAATGATCATTTTGAGAGCAGAAATAAACATGTTTACAGCCTGGTCCAAAAAACTATTTGGGTCTGAATAGATGATTATAAATTCACACACTGTATGGCAGCTGATACAATTAAAACTCCCCTTCACTAACCAATGGGTGACATCACTAAGACTGAGGGCGCGGTCACACTGGCGGAACTTAAGCATTGGCCTGCACGTCCTGCGGTCACACTGCTCCAGGACAAACCGGGCCCGAGCACGATTACCTCTTACTTATATGACTTGATAATACAGCACATGATTGGCTTTATGTAATTATAAAGCGTGCAAAAGGGATGCACAGTCGAGTCTGCGTCTGCACATCGGAGAATAACACAGAGAACATGACAGCTACTTTATGACTTTAATCAGATACAGCCGTAAATAAATGTAAAAAATAAAAGAGACGCGCGGTCGAGATCTCACATCAGAGAACATGACTGCTGCTTTGTGTCTTTACTTTGAGTCATGTTAGATACAGACAGAACACTCCGGGTTTCTTCATAATGAAGTCTGTCAACGTTGTTTACCCGTGTGCTTGTGTTCGTGCCTGAACTGTACCGTGCCGAAGCACACCTCTCCGAAGCGTGCCATGGCCAAGAAGGTGTATCGTGCTTGAGTACGGCACTGAGAGGTCACACTGGTCAAATGAACTGGACTTTAGGGGTGAAGCGTGCTAAGGCACGGTATGGATTGGCAGTGTGACCGCGCCCTGTATCAACTTTTTACACAGTCTATGGGTCATCCAAGCAACAGGCCTCTTAAGCTTCTTGGCTAACAGCTACAATGCACCGGCGTGTCAGTGAGCTGAGCCACTCCCCTGATTATGCATATTCTTTAGTACAATGTGTACTATTAAAGTTATGAGCTATTCCGACCAAATGTGTTTTGAACCAAGCTGTGGAAAAAAGGTCTGCTTTCAAAATATGCACATTAATATGGGTGTTAATGGGATTTCTGAGGCTTTTGCAGCCAGCCCCAGGTGGACATTCGAGGAAGAGTTTGCACTGGCACATTGGCCTCACCCGCTTGGTTAGTGCACAAAGTAACCATTAGAGCTGCTGGAGTTCTTTTAATGTGGAACATCTTTGAAAAAAGTGAGGAGTTTTATTGATGGAAATCTGCAATAAAAGTATCATCATTTTGGAAAATGGACAGATTAGGCCAATTATATCCAGCGACAGGAGAGTATTACCGTTGTGTTGTGAAAGCAGAGAGGATTCTATCAAAATGTGAGTGAATCGTAAGCCCTTTACAGATTGTGAATCCACAACAAATCTCTGCTGCCATTACATCTTTGTACTTTCAAGTTGATGCTGCAGCGGTGTAACATTAGTGTACTAGTCTGTGATTTCACAGTGGGGGCTCCACATACGGGGTGGCTGTGGCTCAGTTGGTAGAGTCGGTTATCTCCCATCCGGAAGGGTGGGGGTTCGATCCTCAGTTCCTGCAGCAACATGTCCGATGTGTCCATGAGCAAGATATTTAACCCCGAATTGCTCCAGCTGCTTCGTCTGCGGCGTATGAATGTCTCTGAAAGGGATTACTCACTTATGATGGACACTTCACATAGCAACGTCTACCATCAGTGTGTGAACGTGTAGGTGTGACCTGCGGTGTAAAAGAGCTTTGAGTAGTCAAAAGACGAGAAAAGTGCCACACAAGCTCAAGTCCATTTACCATTTCCACACACTTCGACGTGCACACACACAAAGCACTCCCAACGCTGCAATGCCTGTTACAATCTCTGATGCCAGATCTCTCTCTGACATTCATATGGACATAAAAAACGATGGTGTTGGAAATAACCATCTGCTGGCTACTCTTTTGTCACCTCAATCTGGGAGTGTGCAGAGCAATATTATTTGTCAAGTTATTTCTCATGAAGATATTCCAGTCTGACCCCACTAAATGTCAACTGTCAACCACTTCCTGTTTGTATGTCTGTGTGATTCCCTCCTGAATTGGAAGTTCAGTTTCTCTTTCACATCCTATTCTTATGAGATAACGGCAGCTGAATTAGTGATGTGATCCACTCACTTCTTTTTTAAGTTGATGCAAACGTGAATGAAGAATCATCGAGGGGTCATTTCACACCTCCATGCAGAGTATTGTTTTTATTCATGGTACCTTTTTGTTCCCACCGTCGACGTTGTTTCTGTGAGTCATGCTCTGGTGAGCAGTCAAAGCAGAGGCTTTAAAAACAAGTCAGAAACTTTTCTAACATTTACATTAGCCTCAGTGGTTTCCTGCTTCTGCAAACACAGTGAGGAAACATCTGAAAAAAACAACCAGGCTGCATCAATCAGACTTATCACCCCTGCAGATAAGCAAACAGAAGATTGTTTTTCAGAGCAATCGGTATGTGTCAAAATGTCAAAAAATATTGTTTGGTATTACATCTGCTTCCTGGAGTGGAAATGGGACACTAACCAGGGACGGGTGCAGTCGATAAATCTCGACCAGCAGCAGGGGAAATATTCTCACTTCCTGTTCATTTCAACCGTATCTGAGTGTTTTCCACTATTATTGGAATAGGGGAAAGTAGTGGAATATTATCTTTTTGCTGTTTGGATAGTGCATAGTAGATTAAATCAATATTGGAGTTTATGAAGCATAAACCTGCTGCACTGTTTTCTGATAGTCGAAGTTTCAGTGAGGGCCGTCACTCACCATCATTTTAACTTGCGAAACACTTAAGTTACAATATATTTTCTAAAGACTGAATTGTCTTCATATTTGTACAGCGGACCTGCATAGCGCAGACACACACTTGTTAAACACTTTATTCTTTTCACTGACACTGCGCAGGGATTTAGAAGCAGTACATCTGTTTTACACCGTGATGATACTTTTCTATACACGGACCACATGAGGACCGAGTCGTGGGGGGGGGGTGATCCGGACTGATCACGGATCAGCTGTGATCTGTTTCTCCACTAGCTGCCACACAAACCATGGCAGGGGACATCTTCTATGGTAGTAGAATAGCCTCTGTAATGATGGCTGCTGCTCTGCGACTTGATGTAGCCTCGTGGTTACTCATGCAGACGACCGGTTTATCAGCTAAGGGCGGAATGTGTCTTTTATCTATCTATGACTTCTTATTGACCGCTCAGTTTACTGTGCAAAGTCCAGAGTCCAGGGGCCGTGGAGCTGTATGACTCCTGATATGTTCTCATACGCACTATTGGGAGGAAATGCCATGAAAACCCATAATGACCTCATGCCTCTGTCTTAGTGAACATTACACTTCACTCTGCATTAGTGATAGGTGTGTTCTTGTGTGTGTGTCTGTTTGTGTGTGTGTCTGTCTGTGTGTGTGTGTGTGTGTCTCTGTGTGTGTGTGTGTCTGTCTGTGTGTGTGTGTCTGTCTGTGTGTGTGTGTGTGTGTGTGTGTTCTTGTGTGTGTGTCTGTTTGTGTGTGTGTCTGTCTGTGTGTGTGTGTGTGTGTGTGTTGTGTGTGTCTGTGCGTCTGTGTGTGTGTTGTGTGTGTGTGTGTGTGTTGTGTGTGTCTCTGTGTTTGTGTGTGTGTGTGTGTGTTTGGTGTGTGTGTGTGTGTGTGTGTGTGTGTGTGTGTGTGTGTGTGTTGTGCCTGTGTGTGTGTGTGTTCTGTGTGTCTGTGTGTGTGTGTGTGTGTGTGTGTGTTGTGTGTGTGTTGTGTTTGTGTGTGTGTGTGTGTGTGTGTGTGTGTCTGCTTGTGTTGTGTTTGTGTGTGTGTTCTGTGTGTCTCTGTTTGTGTGTGTGAGTGTCTCTGTGTGTGTGTTGTGTGTGTGTTGTGTGTGTCTCTGTGCATGTGTGTTTCTGTGTTTGTTTGTGTGTGTGTGTGTGTGTGTGTTGTAGAGCATGTGAGGCGACTAAACAGTTAAACAACGTCACACTCGCTAGTTGGCACAAAAATAAAAAGAAGGTTTAAACTAATCAGTCATGTATATATTTTGATGTTGGCCCACAATGCCAGTCAAATGATGTGCTCAAACTGTAACGCAGTGACCCCACTAGCTGGGACTGTAGACCGGCTGTAGCCCCCTTATTCTCTGGCTCTACTGCCCTGATGTAAACCAGCCGAGTGAACGGATCCCATCTCGCAGGGATAGTTCATCTGGCAGTGTTTAGATCGAAACAACTGGGATGAAAATGTGGCTGAAGCAATGTGTAACCACTTTAAGCACAGGCTTTTGGACTTCAACCATCAAGGAGGACTGAGAGCTGGTGCTGCTAGCACCGCTAACAAACAAATTACATACATACCTTTACAAAATGTTTAATACATTGTGCTCAATGTTGACGGTTTTCTTTGAGTATTATCTTAGCCTACCTTTTGACTAGTCAGTCAGTCTGAATTTTAATGTCTGTTTAACTGCCTATAGGCAATTAGCTGGAACATCCCTATTGGACTAGATCATCATTACACTGTGGCGCAGAAAAGGCACAAATTGGTAATTAATAATAATAACCGTAAATTAACTTCATTTCTTAAACTAGATTAGATTGATTAATGTCTGGCAGCCAGACTCAAACAGTCCTGTACACATTCATTACTGTGGACTGTCAGCAGGCAGTGGAGATTGTTCAAAGATTGCTGCAAAGACCCCGCTAAGAGCTTCCATCATTTTCTATATATTACACCGAAGGGCAACTTGAAATGGACAAACAAACCGTTGCTTTTCACATCCAGTAGGGATATCTGGCTTTCAGTTCAACAGAATTATAAAAACTCAATAAAGGAGAAAGCATGCTGAGGCTTAACTGCAGCATCAATAAACTTGTTTCTGCAGTAGCAACATGTTAACACACAACCTTAACACGTCTGCAGCATTTCGACGGAAACAAGATAGCGACGTGACACCTCTGAAAACAATCATCCATCTTTAATGACGGAGCGATGCAGGGCCTGCGCCACAGACGCCTGTCGGACGGGCTAGCAGCCTTTCAGCTCATTAACATTTCAGAAGCTCATCATCATTTCGGCAGCTTCATTATGAGAAGATCATTCGACAGATGTTGAGGTAAAGTGAGAGCCTTCCGTCTGACCAGCAGCTTTCAGATGATATACTGTTGGAGGGGTCCAAAGTGTGAAATATGATACCAGTAGTTTATCACTGAGGAAACACCTTGAGCCTTTATGTTTTAGGTGTTTTTAACAGTTTCTAAAATTACATTTGAGAATAAAGCACCAACTAGACATTGATAAAGAAACGCATCGTCTGTGTTCAGCTAATGTCAGTGCAGCAGCTAAACCGGGGAGCTGCACATTTAGTCATTATCAGTGCTCATTACCATATCATCAACTGGAGTATGAAAAACATACAGCTTTTGGTCGTCTACATTTGAAGTAATAAATGTTACTGTCAAATGCTGAGATGATCATCCTTAAGTTGAAAAATAGAGAAAGTTAGATCAGTTAGGTTTCCCTTGACGCATCTTATGGAGCACAACACATTTTGGCTTCAACATAGATGAGCAGTGAGCTGTTTGGGGTCTTTTAGCCGTCTTCTCCTCTTCTCTCTTACTATAACATGTACAACTCATCTTCAGCTGTAACTAATGCTGAACAGAAAGCCTGCGCGAAAATGATGAAAGGAGTCCCTGAAGGCCTCTAAAGAATAAAATAATAAAGTCGTTATTTCAGAAGAGCAGCAGCAGCAGCCTGTTCTCAAATGACAAACATGCAGCATCTTGTCCTAAAGGTTTCACTAATAAGGAAATAGGATACTTCCTTGTGTAGTCGGTAAAATACAATTAGTTCAAGAGAAGTTTTCACTACAACTTGCGAGACCTTGTTTATCTGTGAAATGATGAACAGGACACAAACTGGCTCTGCACATGAGACACTTTAACAAGGCAGACCGATAACAGACACAAATAGTTGTGTTGGGGCTTTACTCATGCAGATATGAAACTACACACGCTTTTGATACATCATCATCTTCACATTGTATTTACAATATCTGGACCCTGATAAGAAACTGAAAGAAACTGAAGAAAGAAAAACACTGACTTGGAGGAAGTTGTCTGCAGAGGACAAGACTTTAAGAGTTCTACTTTCATCATTTTCGCGCAGGCTTGTCTCAAACTCGGTAATTTACGACTTTATTCTTTAATCGTTTAATCTCGAAATTTTAAATGTATTTATTTTTTTAACTTGGCCCTAATCCTCCGTCGTAGTATAGCATCAGTATAGCACATACAGTATTTTTTACACGTAAACATTAAATCAATAAATATCCAACTCCATTGATCAAATGTGTGTGTGGTGTGTGTGGAGTTCATAAAGCATCAATTAAAGAAGTATTGCATTATTTTTCAACACATTCTTGGGTGTCATAAATCAAATGTAAAAGCAAATGTTTTTTTTTTCAGTGTGTCCTGTTAACTATTGCTCCGACCATTTAAAATGATCCATTCTGAATCTCTTCCCTCATAGTAAAGACAGATGACTGATCTCTTTTAAATATGAATATTACTGTCATGATTTGGTCTTTTTTTAGTTTTGTTTTTCAGTGTTTGGTGTTTCTTGTTCTGGTGTGTTTTGTTCGTTCTTGAGTTCTGTGTGTGTTTAGTGTTTCATGATTTGGTTTGTAGTTGTTCTCTGCGTTTCTTGTATTCCTGCCTGTGTGATTGCCCTGATTGTCCTCACCTGTGTCTTGTTAGTCTCACCTGTGTTTGATTACCCCTGTGTCTATTTAGTCTCTGTGTTTCTTCCCTCCTGTGTCAGTTCATTGTATGTGGTTTGTCAGTTAGTCGTCAGTTTGCTAGTGTCTCTTGTGCTTCCTCGTGGCTCCTTGTTTTTTGGTGTTTTGGAATTTTGATCTTTATTTTAAATAAATAGTTTTTTGTTAATTCTGCACTTGGGTCCACCTCTACCTGTTTTCCAACCGTTGTGACAATTACTTATTAATAGGTTTTTTTTTTTTTTTTTTATGTTTTCAAGGTATTCCAATGATGGTTGTGTCAAACAGAAGCCCTTACTGCAGAATCTGGACCCTCAATTATATTTACTCTTAAAAAATACCTGAAAGTAAATCAATTAGGCCAATTTGCTCTAAACAGTCGTTTGGATTTTTTTGTATATTTTGACTCATAAAGAAAAAGCAGTGTCACTGTGGACAGTCTTAATATGTGGATGACTACTTATCTGACTTTACAGGATAAAGTTGGGGCATCCACACACAACATTACCTTTGGGGCGGCTGTGACTCAGCTGGTAGAGTCGTTTGTCTCTCATCCGGAAGGTTAGGCGTTCAATCCTCAGCTCCTGCAGCTACATGTCCAATGTGTCCTTGGGCAAGACACTTAACCCTGAAATGTCGTATGAATTGGATTAGTTTCTTCTGATGGACTATTTACATAGCCATCAGTGTGTGAATGTGTAGGTGTGACCTGCAGTGTAAAAGCGCTTTAAGTAGAAAAGTGCTACACAAGCTCAAGTCCATTCACCATTTACCTTTGTCTTATAGGCTTCAGTATATAACCTGTGTTCAACCAGCTGTCAGTACGATTTGTTTTTGCTACTACGTTGTCTGACTGAAAGCTTAATAATTGCATTCCTGTGGTCTGTGTTGGCTAACATCTCTACTAATGATAACAGACGAGCGTGTCACTGCTGTGGACCTCTAATGAGGTAATGGATGCCCTCCTGTTGTGTGTTCTTCTCTGTGACAAGAGCTTCATTTTTTTTGTAAATCTTCTGAATGTTTTTTCTTCCAGTCAGTTACCTTGTTAACACACCAACAGTTTCTCAGAGGATTACGTTTCTAAGCCCTAACCCAGTTCAGAATAAAGTTCAGACCCAACTAACCACTGCAACGACTGATAGTGACGTTGATTCTCTCAATCAGAGCAGTGGTGTTTTGCCTTGTAGGCTGAGGTTTGACACATCTGCATGAATGGTTAAATGGAACAAAAAAACAATAACATGTCTGCCAGACTGTCATCTGCCTCTTCCTGCCCCCACACATTGAAACTTGTATATGAAGAAGGTTCAACCCACAGCTCAACAACCACACACACAGCAGCCTGTTGAAGCTGGTGTTCCATACAAACTCAGTGCAACACACACACACACACACACACACCTACATACTGCAGAAACACACAGTGACAGTGTTGTCAAGTAGATAACTGTGTGTGTGGAGGCTAAGCTCAATGAAAGGCCTTTTCAGTGTTATCTAGCCAAGGACAGCTCAAGCTCTTCAGCTCACATATTACTCAGAAGGACAGACCCCACATGCTTTGTACCAAAGAGACACACAAGATAAAGTTTTTCTTTTGTTTAGGTTATATTGAAAAGTAGGATTGTACTCATATCAGTGGCAGCTGGACGTTAGAGAGCATTAGGGCGCCGCCCACCCACACCCCACTGTGACAGACCTCCACAGAATTAGATTTTTAAACCTTAGTTTTAAATAAAGGCTATACACACATGTATCATTTGAATTGCCCCTTGAGATGAACCATCTCGTTTTCGAGGGGGTCCAAACACAAAAACAAAAAAACACAACAGTACAGTGTGATACAGACAGTCAAGCACAAAATACACACATAAACATAAAGGCTCTCAAACACGCATCCAGCCCACGTATCCCTCCCGCAAAGCCACAGCACCCACACAAAGTCATCAGAGGTAGATGCACATAGCGACATATGCAATCAAGATATTAGAGGGGTGAGAAGACATTACCATTAGAAGCAGCAGCATGGTTTTGTGAGAAAAGGTAGCAGTGATTTCTTAAAAATGTGTAGTGGATTTATTGTTCTGATGTTTATCAGTAGATTGTTCCAGACAGAGGGAGCTTTGTAGTTGAATGCTCGTCTGCCGATTTCTTTATTGGTTTTGGGAACAAGAAAAAAAGGCTGCTGAGTATGTCTTAAAGAATATGAGGAATTGTGTGTAAAGTAAATAGTATGCAGTTATTGAATACGATGTATAGACTGAGGGCGAGGGTTCGATCCCCAGCTCCTGCAGCAACATGTCCGATGTGTCCTTTGGCACTTCTGATGGTCTCAATAGCAACCTCTGCCATCAGTGTGTGAATCTGTGTGATTGGGGAGGTGGGACATGGGGTGTAAGAAAGCGCTTTGAGTAGTCAGAAGACTACTCAACAAGTCTTTTTTTAATCATTTACCATTTAGACCAATCTGCAATAAAAATGTACAAATCTGAAGTTACTGATAAGTGACATGTTTAGCGCTCTGGGCCTCCATTGACTTGCGTCATAAGTTTCACATGCTCAACAGATGGGAGCTTTGTGGGCACTGGAGAATGCGCTCATGAACTCATTACTTACCACCACCAAATATGCAGCCGAGGGAAACGTCCCATGTTCTGAGAAATAAAGAGCAAGTATCACTTTGAAGCGTCGGCTGTTTATAAGAGCAGCGGACCAGACGAGCGTCAGTCAGCAGATATTTAAGTTTGTCTCCACATGCCTGGAAGTACGAGTGCATATGGTGTTTGTTGAGTATGTTAAATAAAGTAGATCGTTTCCCGAAGTTAAAATGATTGTGATGAATATTCTGTTTGTTACTTTGTTACTTAACGAGCCCTCGCGGTTGTGTCTCTGCTATAAATTAAAGTGAATGGAAGTTAATTGGCCAAATAAGTTGACAGTGGGAAGAAGAAGGAGAGTAAAGGGTGGAAACAAAACCTTAAATCAATCAAGTAAACTTCTAATGCCTCTAGGCTTCGTTTGAATCCAGACTACAAAACAGCGCTCTGTCAAAAGGCACCAAATACTTTATAATTGGAATTTATGTAGGCTTATTTATGTGTGCTCGTTTCATTTCTGTGCTTTGCTCTTGTGTAACTACGGAGAGCGAGTTTTCTTTGATACAATCACAGACGCAAGACACAAATCTTCTTTATGGTTTGACACAGCGCCAGGATATGAATTTTGACTCTTTCCTTTTCTTATACCATACTGTATTGGATACTATTAAAGATATTTATCTGAATGTTTACAATACCGAGACAGCTTTCATTCCCCCTGCTGACTTTTTAAATTTTATTTGACAGAAAGTCCCCTCTGTTTCATATGGATTATTTTAGGTTTAAATTATAACCAGGAAGCTAGATCGTCGGTGGGCGAGCTAACGAGAGAGAGAGAGAGAAAGAGAGCGAGAGAGGCGCACTGCACCCTCTGTTAATGAGCATGTCTTAACAGAAAGTTTGTTTGTGCTTTCAGTACAATACAATAGGTGATCAGAGTAGGCTGAAACTTTAAGCACCATCTTCCCCTTTTCAGTGTTTTTGAGGATTTATGAGTCCAATTAGTCACATTTTTTATAGCTGTGAAATCAGACGTGACTCAGCAGAAGCAGCAACAGTCTCTGTGGAGGAGTTCGATGAAGGAAAGACTCTAATTCTTGAAAGGTTGTCTAAAGTTGTGTTCTCTGTCCTCCTGCTTCTGGACAAGGTAACATGACATGCTCGGACGTTCAACAAGCAGGGGTGAATCCAGACTTTGAGGACAGGGGGGGCCCAGCTTGGTCCCCTAAGACTCATCAATTATTTAACTTCATTAACAAATGTGGTTCACAGAAAATAAAAGTAAAAATGTTATTTCTCTTAATCGCTGCTTGTGCTATTTTAAATTTTATTCAGTGAGAAGGGTCTGCAGTATGGGGCATCCCTTCAACACACATACAACACGTACACACTGCAGTGACTGTGTGCTTCTCGGGTGAATGAGGTCAGAAGTAAGGGCCCAATAAAGGAATCGGTATTGTTACAGTTGTTAAAGCAAAAATACAGCAAAGGTTGAGATACTTGAGTAACCACCTCTGCTGTTTGGTGGCAGAGGAGGAGGACTGTCCTGCAGCAGTCTCACTTCAGTTTTTTTTGTGTTGCATTGTCGTTTGATTCATGATGCTCATGTGGTAGCACTATTGGCTGGCAATTATATTTCCTTCAAAATACTTCAAAAGACAATATTGTGCTCCAGTGATTTGATTCACTTGACTCCACTTGAGTTCTAACGTTGCATTGTAGGACCGATGAGACTCGAGCATCTATGAGCTCCAACGTTATTGATTTAAAGGTTTTGAAAAATACCTTTTTGGAGCAGGGTTTTATTAAGTCCTTTGAACAGAGCCTGAGCGGTCCCTGATCCCTGAGCCTATCTTTGACAACACTGTCCTTTGTTTTATTGAGCCGGGTGTACAGACAACAGGCCGCCTATCATGACCTGGATCCAATCAATGACGAGCCGCTGTCTATAATGAAGGATTGTTGCTCTGATTAGATAACAGACAGACAGACACACACACACACACACACACACACACACACACACACACAAACTGGTGAAAACTTAAATTAACTTAAAGTTAATGGAACTAGTGTAAGGGAAACTTTGTATGCATGCTCCCTGTAGAACGCCTCCAGTGTGTTATCTCCACTATGAGTGATATTTAGTTTATTTATTAACTACAGTGTATGCTCATGTCTGGACCATCAAAGAACAGAATGGTTTAAAAGGGTTTATTTTGTTAGCTTGTTTTTACTATATTTTAGATCTCGTCTTGTCCTGAAAATCTTAACACAATGTTTTGGAATTATTCAGCATTTTTGTTTGGGGATTACTTTGGTTTGCATCCAACTGAAATCTTAATTAGCTTTTGAGCAGTCGTCAGTCTTCACTGTGGATGGAGTTTATTGTTTATTGTTAAAGTTATTTATTTCCATTATTGCACATGGGCGTCTGGAGCTCAGTTGGTAGAGCCGGTCGTCTCTCTTTGAGCCCCAGCTCCTGCAGCAACATTAACACTTAACCCCAAGTTGCCCCACTGTTTTGTAGTCGGCGTGTGTATGAATGGGATTAGTTACTTCTGACTTCACACAGCAGCCTCTGTCATCAGTGTGTGAATGTGTGGGCGTGACCTGCGGTGTAAAAGCGCTTTGAGTCGTCGAGAGACTAGAAAGGCGCTATACAAGCTCACGACCATTTATACAGCTCCTCCGGGATATCTACAGAGTTTTTCAGGAGTTTTCTGCAAGTGTGAAAAGTCCTATAAAAGTCCCTTTTCACCATGCTGTGAGGCTGAGGTCGTCTTCTGGTTTTGATGGATGCTCCAATATTTATGTGTTTGTATTTTATTTTGAAACATATTTTGTTTTATTTAGGTTCTCTTAATCTCAACCTTTATCCCTACCTTTAACTCTCATCTATAGACACTGTTCTTTTATTACTGTCTTATACAATGTCTGCTCTAAAGCCCTTTGGTTCAACTCCTATGTTTTTTTTTAACGTGCAGTATAAATAGAAGTTACTGGACTTGACATTAAAATGTAACCCAATATTACTGTATATAATATTTAGAAAACTTAATTACAAATGTCTGAGTCTTTTTATCATTTCTGGAAATACTAAATCATTTTAAAAAGGTCTGTCATGCCCTCTCATATTTCTCTCTCCCCTCCTCTGCCTCTTCAGTCGAGCTCCTTCGGGAAGTCTAACAATATGGTTTCTCCTAACACACACAAACACACCACAACAGAATTCCTGTGTACGTGTGAGCAGGCCAGTGACTCAACTCCTCGAGAGATTCCACATAGTTTGTAAAGGACGTGTTGATTACTCCTCAAGGCCCCTTGTTTTGATTTCACCTCCTACCAGTAGCGTATGTAAAAGGTGTGATCTGTGTCAGAGCAGCATGACGCTCCTGTTTCACTTTTCAGTTCTTTTCCTGCAGCCGACCTGGAATGATTTATAATTTCCCTCCTGATCCGCCATGCTGTCGGGAGGGAATAGACTGTACTGAACATTATCTCTGTATTGAGTTAATTACTCTGGACCATTATCAACGCTCTAAAATTTGAGTCACTGAATTAGCCTTTCCGTCTTTAAAAAAGACCTTTTATTAATTTACCCTGTAATCTAAAGTCAAATCTCTTTACAGTGATTAAGATGATTTCACCTTTTCTGACCACTGTTAAATTACTTACACAAAAAAAAATGATAGCTTACATCATTAAAGAAGATTAAAGTTATCAAAACTTCAATTGAATATCTCTTTGTACTTTTTCCTGCATCATCTGCTCTCCTTCCTGTGTTGGGATCAAACTCCTCCAACCAAGCTGTGTTTGAGAAAGTGCAAGTTAACCTTAGTGGGTACCAAGAGAATCCTTTGTTATGATCTTAAAAGGTTTTTAAGTGGACCCAAAAGCAAGACCGGAAAACAGGGTGGTGGGTAAAAGGGGTATTTATTGAAGTGAGGCTGGTGAAGGCTTGAATGAGAGGCTGGGTGGTGAGGCGCTGGAGCGCGTTGATTGGAGGTACTTGGGGGGGAAAAAGAAGACAAGGGTAATTAGTCACAGGTAATTCCAAAGTACAAAATGTTTTACTGACTCAGAAAAGCCGATGTACCGCAGTGTAGGCGGGAAATCTGGCAGCTTGGGAGACGTAAACAAGGGTCTAAATGCTGCAGCCGGTGATTACAGATGATGATCAGGTGAGTGATGGCAGAGAGCTCCAGCAGCCAATAAGCCACGCCCAGCCTCTGAAAGAAAAAACACAAGCACCAAACCAAAAGCAGACCAGGAAGAAATACACAAAACATGTCCAATCACCTCATCATTAGTTAAATGATTCTAAAATTCTTTTAGAATAGTCACATCAGCACCTGACCAGCACGCCCTCGCTCTGCTTCCAGGCTTCACCTTAAATCATCACCTGATGCATGAAGGTGGATATGTTGCAAAGTAGGAGAGCTTGTAGAATGTGATGTGAGCTTGTATGTGAACATGTTTACTTGTATAAAATATTCACACATGCGTGATCTGAATGTGAAGTCACAGAAAAAATATTCACAAATGTGTAGACTGATATTTACACAAATAAAATGACAGCTGCAAACTTGTAATCCAACATTTACTCACATGTTTTTTTTTTATTACTTGTGCCTATTATCCTTTACAACCACAACTCTGTGGTTACAACTTCTCGAATCTGCCGCTGCAACTGCACAAACTACTTTTCTCGCGGGTTCACATTTTCCCCCCATGTGTGGATAAACATTTTTACATACACGTTCACTTTTTTTTTCCTTTAAGTTCTCACATCACATTCTACAAGCCTCCTATTTTGCAACATATCTACCTTCATACTGATGTCCTGTCTATGCCGGACAGACTGTAGGAAAGCACACGTCACAGCAAATGAAAATGCGACTAGCTCAGCTACTCAGCTGCTGGGGACGGAGCGGTTCTCAAACAATGTACACTTTAATAAGTTGTTCGTTTTAGGGTTCATGTATTTACATTAATGTGGTGTGCAGGGCATAGTTTTGCCATTCAGTGTGGTACTTAGGACCCATCTTGTGCAATAGTTTTAAGTGAAATATGATCATTTTAAAGCGGCAGTACCATATTGCTGTATTTTCCATCAGTCAACTTAAACCACAAAAGCCTCAGTGAAGTTTGGAAACTGAATTATTCTTCACCATGTGTTCTTGCTACAAAGGCTTTTATTTGGCTGCTGGGTCATCATTGTGTTTGTTTGGACAGAGAAGTGGGAGAATATAGACGAAGATAATGTTTATGTGTGTGTGTGTGCTTGTATATGTGTGCCTTCCACAAAGGAAGGAACAGGCAGAGTGTGTGTGTGTGTGCATCCCCTCAGCTCGCTCCGGCTCGTCTGTTTTCAGAGCACAGGGAGGTGCAGGAACACCGACCTCTCAACAGTCTCACAATCAAAGAAAATGACAGAGAGTGAATGTGGCTTTTTTCATCTGTCAAAAACATCTTGATGGTGAAGATGTTGCTGGAGAGTCGCCTACAGAAAAAAGCCACCGAAGTGACCGCACTGCCTCGTGTATTTTTTAATTTAAAAGCTAATTTTTGCTCCTGAGTGAAAGTTGAAGAAACCAGATTGTTAATTGTGGCCTAATAAATCTTTATTGTCAGAACATGACAAACTATAATTAAACAGAGGAACATTTCACCATCATAAGCTCAGTGCTGGAAAACGCTGATATGACAGTTTGCTGCTGTGGAGTAACACTCACTGGGCCGCATGCTTACTGAGGGTCAATACCATCGACTGTTTATATTATTCAGTGTTTCCCCTACCATTATATTACCCCGCCGCCCCCCCCCCCCCCCCCGCCGCCCCCCCTTGAAGGTCAAGTTATTAATTTTATTTTATTTTTGGGCTAATTTTGGGGCTTTTTGTGCCTTTTTTGTAGAAATAGGATAGTGGATAGAGTTGGAAATCAGGGAAAGAAGTCATTAAAGGATACCTTTCCGATAGAACAGGACAGCTGTCATTAAAAGTAACGCATGAACACCAAGATTCCTTCAAGTGTTTGTGCCGGCGTCCGTCTGCCCGCGCGTTCTAACAGGTGATATTGTTTCAAATAGTGGGAGAGGTTTGTGGTGTTGCCTGTTTAAGCCTCGAATGTCGTTTGGTGTAATTATAGGCTTCAGTCTTTCAAACATTTTGTTATATTTATATCGAGAAAAATGACATCATGTTAATTAATTATATTTATCGTTTGATTGCACAGGGCGAGCGTCATACATGACACAAGCAGACACAGTTTTCACCTCAACTTTACCAGGAAGTTTAACGTTTCAATGTGAAGTCAGGTTGAGATGATGTGTGAACACAGAGCGAGGGCGAGCAGGAGGGAGTGACAACAGTCGTTTAAAACATCCAAGGCGACCATCGATCATGCCTGCAATGGACCAGCTTCATCCTCCTCTCTGTTCACCAGTATGTTCTTTTACACCGGATCATTGATGCTGTGAATACGTCCACACAGCACTGCTATAAAAAAACTTTCATAGTGTCAGACTTTTCTTCGCCCACCATCAGTAATATTTACAAACAGCAGCATCCTTTCACATCCTGAGAATACCACTGAGGAACAAGAGTGAAATACAACTTTGGAAAATTGTAGATGTAGTCCTAAAATGTTCTCAAACTTTCCATCGGTGCAAATGTAAAAACCAGCTGATAACTTGCTTTACCAGTAAGTGTGTGAAGCCTGTTCTTTTCACTCAAAAAAAAACTGATCCCCACCCCCCCTCACTGTCCCAGAAAGAAAGGCTCTGGCAGCCAAATTGGGCTCATTTCTCCACTCTGAGTCTGCTAATTTTACCCAGGCTCTGACCCACTTGGTGCCTACAACCTTTTCTTCTGTTGCAAGTACTTTGAGCCTTGGACACAAATACACACACACACACCCACACATTCACAGTATCAGTCCAGGGAGAGCAGTGATGGGGCTGATAGTGAATTTGTTTTTGAAATGCTGAATTAAGAAATTAAAGTTGGGTTTGATTAACGATAGCTTTGTTGATGTTGTGTCAAAGTGGAACATTTACTGTCAAACTAAACATCAGTTACATTGAGGTTATTATGCACATCTTAAAGGTACAGAAACGTCACTCCCGTTTGATGAAGTGTGCAACCTCTGATTCTTGTTCTGATGAAAGATGAAAGGTGCAATCTCCCTTTAAGTGGCACAGGAGGTCCTGGATGGTCCTCCAGTTGCATTAAGTGCAACAGAAGGTGCAACCACTATCCGGGTTCCTGTACACCGGGACATCGTGATAATGCTTGAGCACAGTACTGTTTAATACTTGAAGCCAGGGTTCACTAATGCTGCACACATGGTGCAGCCGTTGAAATATATACAACTACACCCTCTCTGCTTATACATCGGTTTAACAACATTATGGCATATTGCTGATGTGTTGGTTAATGTGCATTGTCCTAATTCAATAAATAAAGAAATGTACTTAACATTGTTTAGAGCAGGCAGTTTAATTTAAATCAGTGGTGTCCAAACTTTTTTTCTTGCGGGCCAAAATTGTCGTGTTAGAATCGCTCGCGTGCCACAGGTTTTGTTTTTTAAAATATAGTTTTAAAAATAGTCAGGCTTTGTAGATCAGAATCAAAAGGCTCGCTAAAGAAACCCGATAATAAAAGGAAATCAAATATTTTGATTTCTTTGTTCTACTTTGTTTTTTTCTCAGAATCAAGCCTGTAACGTGGTTCATTCAGCTCAGGTCATTAAATGGTTAAACAACAGTCCGCTTGTTTGCAAAAACTTTGCATATGTTTTTTTTCATAGTTTCCAAAAAAATGTGGAAAATAGTAAAAGCTGTAGATTTAAAAAAACAACAACAACATACATGTTACTGAACATTTTCTATTTTAGGAATATTGTTCAGCCCTTGTTAACATGAAAAAGAAAAATAAGATAATGTGCCGATCTTAATCGAGGCCTCGGGCCAAAATCTTTTGATTCTTCATTTGAAGTCACGGGCCGCAAAAAATCCCCTCAAGGGCCGCAAATGGCCCTCAGGCCGCACTTTGGACACCCCTGATCTAAATGGTCAACTGGGTACCCCGTGCACCACCTACACGTTCTCAGGTGAGAACAGGAATGTTGCAGGAACATACCATGAAAATAAATCAATAATCTGCGGCACACTGAAAATAGCTTTACTGTGTTTCACTGTGAGAGAACAACGTGTTCACCTGTGGCGTCCTCAGGTTGGCCCAGCACCATCACAGCAGGGCGCACACAGGTGTGTTAAATACAATAATACAGAAGAGATAGTTTGTGAAGAGGAATTTCCTGTTAATGGCAATTTAAAATGTGTTCGCGTCCAAGCTAACAAACCAGTAAGTCTTTGTTTATCTGTGAGAAAAAAAGAGTCCCTGTCGAACGATTTCCAGCGACACAAAGTGATGAAGACAAGAAAGACTTCACAGTGAAAGTCACTCCACTTGTGCTGTTTTCTTGAGAACTGCTTTGTCACTCTGCTCCGTTGTTCTTTATGACTTTCCAAAGCTCATTAGTTGCTGTTGTTTCCTTTGTTTTTTTTGTTTTTTTAGTAAACCTGTGCTTGTGCAACAGCTCATTAGACTGTGACCTACTAAAACACATAACAGTATCAGCGCGTCCCTCTCCCTCCCCTCACCACATGCTTCCCCGCAGCCTCAGTAGTACAGTACATTGTTTTCTGATCCGGTCGGGGCTGCTTACATAAGGCCTGGCAGCAGCGACACTCATCATTTACTGATATTAGACAATGCTGCATGCGGAAGGAAATAACTGAAACTTCCCATCCTGCTCGACTCTCAGTCACTCGCCAGGATTAGCATCACCACCAGTGAGAGTGATTTAGTGAATAGGGAAATGTTGTAGTATTTATATTTGTCTCAGGCCTGCACACTTTGTTTTCACATGAATGAAGAAAGGTGAAGAATTTTAAATGTTGCTAAATAGTTTTCAAGTTGTCATTTGGTGCATAAACAAATGGACTGCTTTTGTCAAATCCAGTGTTTCCCCTACCATTATATTGGGAGGGCGGCCCGCTCCCCCCAACGGCTCCCCCCGCCCCCCCTAAAGGTCAAGTAAATTATTATTATTTTTTTTAAGATTTATTTTTGGGGCTTTTGTGCCTTTATTGTAGAAATAGGATAGTAGATAGAGTCGGAAATCAGGGAAAGAAGTCATTTAAGGATACCTTTCTGATAGAAAACAGCTGTCATTAAAACTAATGCATGCACACCAAGATTCAAGTCGTCGTGTCGCCATGTCGGCTTGTCCCCACCCCCCCAACACTGTAAACCTAGGGGAAACACTGAAATCAATTATATTTGGACTGTTGGTTACATAAACGGCCTGGTCAGATGTAAATCCCTTTTAAAGACACAATAATTAATGTGCATTTTTTAAATGAAGAGGACGAATTAGTATTTAAAGATCTAAGATCTAATTTTTAGAATATGTACAATAATGTATAATCTAAAAGGAAGAAGTCTGCAGAGTCAGCTTTGTTGCACTGCCTTGTTTCTACAGTATACAGCACGGCGGCTGTGGCTCAGTGGTAGAAGTTGAAGTAGATTGAAGTAGATGCATGTGTGCCTGAATCACACACACATGCACAAACAGGACCAGTGGAGAGATGTCAGAGTGGGGCTGCTACACAGGGAGCGCACCACAGCAGTTGGGGGTTGTTTGGGAAGTGCTCTGGCATCTCTCCAGCTACCAGACCAACTTCCAGATTTTGGTCCGCACCCGGACTTGAATTGGCGACCCTCCGGTTCCCAATCCAAGTCCCTACAGACTGAGCTACTGCCTCCCCCAAAGAAAGTCTGTGAGCTCCTTGTGCTATTCAAGTCCCGTTACCATTAACAGTTATCAGTCCATTGCTAAGTGTGTTTTCGGCTAATCAGAATTATTAGACTTACTATAGAAGAAGAAAACATACTTTATTTATCCCAACTGAGTTATTCAGTGTTTATAGCTTAGCTGAGCCTGCACCAGAGGACCCATCATAGCTGTCGGCTCTAGTTTACCTGCCTCTAGTTTACATAACGTTCTCCTTAGGGAAGACGCTGAAGTTCTGTTTATTGACTGAGTGAGCCTGAATGTATTGTTGCATGTATTTCCCTCCTCTCACAAGCATCAGAAATGTTTGTAAGATTTCTCAATTCAGGTGAACTCATCATTAAAAGGTAGATTTCCAGAACATTGATGATGTCATTAGCTGAAATATTTATTTTATGTTTGGCTATAAAGAGAATTTACATAAGCAAAATGGTTCTCTGCATGAAGTCACATCAGCTGTGAAGATTCTCCTCTCAATGATTTAACTCAGTCTTCATTTTACTTTTTACAGAGCCAATTCATAACAACTGTTCTCTCAAGACACGACACCTTCCTCATTGTTTTACTATCTAAAGACCCGACATGTATCCACCAGGAGCCCTAAGCAGCATTTAGCTGTACAGAGGGGGCTGTAGTGTTGTGCAGCTCTCTGCCCTTGGCTTCACTTCTTAGTCTAACGGCTCTAGTGAGGACAGTTTAGACAAAACAGCAGAAAGCGGTCCAACATGACCCAGCAAAAATGGGGAAAAGATTCAGAAGGTTCAGTGCTTCCTAAAAATGACTTACTAACTCAGAATCCATTTTATTTGCCAAGAATGTGGGCACATACAAAGCACTAAAACTACTCGAAAAACAACCTAAAACTACAATATACAGGATGCAGATATATCAAAAATACTCATATATAAAACATAACAACACTTAGAGACTATATGCAATGGGCAGTGCTGAGATGATTAATGTTACTGATCAGGTTGGTGTACAGTATTTACTGAGGATATGGATCAACCTTCAATGTAGTAATACATTTAAAAACAAGAAAAAAAAAAGTAGGGTGGATTTAAACTATAATCAGGGCAGAAAGAAAGTGTAAATAGGTGAGGAAGTGAATTCCAGTTGTAGAACATAAACTCATTGACTGAAAGGTAATCGGAGGTTTTCTTCCCAACTGGCCGACTGCCCTCAATCTTTCAGTTCCAGTCCACTGTCGGTGTACACAGAATTGTAATCCTCTTTAGGACCTGCCAGGGAATGGTGTTAGAGGCCCATTCCTCCTTGTGACACACTTAAAAAAAAAACGTACAGGCTAGTTGTGGATGTCTTCATATTCTGTAGTAAAGGCTAACAGCTCAGGATAACCAATAACAGTTTTTAAAAAAAAGGGTCAGTCGTGATTTTCTTCCTTCTGCAAAAGTTGATCGGTTCATGTGGATCACAGAAAACGTGCAGGTCACACCTGAGTCGATCTGATGTCATTTGAACCTGCATTAAACAAAGAAGTGCAATTAGATACTACAGTACTAACTATGAACCTTTGAACTAGAGTTAAAAAAAATATGTTTCAAATAGAAACACAACAGAATACTGCAGATGCATGCCGTTTCAGTTCACACTCAGTCTATTCTGATAGTGCACAGCGCAGCTTAACCTTACTGAACCTGTGTATTCAGACTGTGAGGAGGGTGTCGTCTTGAGAAGAAAGGAGGCGGTGAACAATGAGGCATGTGCTTGGCTGTTGTCATAGTTTCACTGAGGAATGGGCTTTGTCAAATAGGATCTCTACGAGCCCACAGAGACACACTCACTGACTCAGTATCAGTGCACACACGTAACAGAAGTTTCCTCCCAAGACATTGTGCATTCAAGTGAAAGGAGACGTAGAAGATGATATAAAAACACACAGTTGGAGTACAAAGCATCGCATTCAAAGGATGACAAATGGTGGCATTCTGAAAAAAAAAAGGGTTTGGTTGGATAAATTGATCCGGGTCCTTTTCTTCCTGTTGACACATTGTTGAGGTTTTCGCACAAAGCTCCTGAAAAGTCCCCAAATTTGTTCAGATTGGAGTGTTGTACTTACTCTCTGCTGTACGTCGCTTTGGATTAAAGCGTCTGCTAAATGAGTTGTAGTATTTCAGAATTGTAGAGAAAAAACAACTTGCCATGAAGAGTAGCCTTTATGTAATGTTGTGTTCGTCTCCTGCCTTCCTCTGGTCCCTTCTTTCTCAGCCCTGAAATAAAATCCCTCTTTGCTCTTTCTGTGTTTTTAGCTCCTCAGTGAAAAGATCAGCGGGGCCGAGGGCACGAAGCTGGATGAAGACTTCATGGAGATGGAGAGGGTGAGTTCAGTGTTCTTCCATGATGCCCGTGTGGACTCATTATTTGTAGTTAGCTTTCTGAAGATTTGTATAACGACTTTCTTATCTAATCTAATCTTTCTTAGATCATGACTTGTGATGTAAACCAGTGCATACTGCATGGAGGTTTCACTCATTCATTTTTCATTTTATTTTTTTTTAAATCAACTAAACTTGATATATTCTTGTTGATTTATTTTTCTCTGAAAGCCGATGCTAGTCATCACTCTTTAATGACTGAGAGCTAATCTTACAGCACTCTCAGTTTTTCATCTTTTTGGGATGAAATCAACAAATGTATCTTAATTGACACTCAGGGTGTTGAATAGTTTAAGTTCATTACAACATTGTATTTTCACATCAGATCTCTGAATTTCTTTCTTCTTCCTATCAGAAAATCGAGGTCACCAACAAGTCCGTGTTTGATCTCTTGTCCAAAACAACAGAATACCTCCAGCCCAACCCAGGTACAAAAAAAACAAGAATACCACTCCAACACAACACAGACTGAAAATCAAATGCAGTATGTGATACCTTCATTGTTGTCCTCTACAGCCTCCCGGGCCAAACTGAACATGCTGAACACCGTATCTAAGATCCGCGGGCAGGTGAAGACCACGGGCTACCCTCAAACAGAAGGCCTGCTGGGAGACTGCATGCTGCGCTACGGTCATGAACTGGGACAGGAGTCCGTCTTTGGTACAAAAAAAAGTCTTACTCCAGAAAATAGCACCTTTTATTTTATGCTTTTTAAAGGTGAATTTGTACATTTCAATCATCCTGACTTCCTAAAAAAAATAAGCAAGTTGTGCTGTAACCCAACTCACAGAAATGTGTCTGTCCAATCATATACCAGAACCAGGTTATGTTTATGATCATGATAATTATTAGTTCAGTGCAACAGGTCGACTGCTCGCTGAATTAAACAATGTGTCCGTGTCTGTCCTGTAGGCGGCTCTCTGGTGGACATGGGTGAGGCCATGAGGCAGATGGCAGATGTGAAGGACTCCCTGGACATAAACGTCAAACAGAACTTCATCGACCCCTTGCAGCATTTACAGGACAAGGACCTCAAAGAGATCACGGTACTCATCAGCAGCACCTGTAACTTCTTCAGGGTTAGAAAACGAGTGAACAGGAAAATAAAACAACTGCAGTATCTGTGACTGTGGTTTAGTGTCAGCAGTCAAAACCTCTCCCTCCAGTTCTTATAATCAGAATCAGAAATACTTTATTAATCCCTTAAAAACATGACAATACTCTCATAGTTAGGATATTTATACAATGAGAATATGAAGAAAAAAATAAATTTCTCTGCATATCCAGGATGTGTGAGTTTGCATTGTAACTACAATTATTACATCGGTCTTTAAGTATATGACATTAAAGGTTAGGAATGTGTTTTGAAATAAAAATAAACATCATATCTTCTGGTTTGTTTTCACAGCATCATCTTAAGAAGTTGGAGGGCCGCAGGTTAGACTTTGACTATAAGAAAAAGCGTCAGGGGAAGATCCCAGACGAGGAGATCCAACAGGCCGTGGAGAAGTTTGAGGAGAGCAAAGAGCTGGCAGAGCGGAGCATGTTCAACTTCCTGGAGAATGATGTAAGTCATGGAAGAACTTCAGAGTTAAAACTGTAACACTGCATTTACATTTTTAAATGTGCAGGTTTAGAAGAATGAAGAATTTAAAATCTGACCTCGTATCCAACATTGTCACATGTCAGGTGTTTTTTAAGGCTTCTTTTTGTGTTTTTTATTGCACTGATTAGTAGACGGGAGACATTTTTACACAGTTTGAAAATAATTAAATTACTATTAACTTATTAAATGTGTCATCTTAAGTATGTAGAACATTTTTGACACATTTTATTCAATCTGGTTTTTCACTAATAAGTCCATACCTGGCCATTATCCTAAAACAGTACATCACAAAATAAAATAGTCCAGAGCTTTGTTAAGAATTGCATTGAGCTGGGGATAAGTTAATGTGTGTGTTTGCCCTGTGGCCAACAGGTGGAGCAGGTGAGCCAGCTGTCAGCATTGATTGAGGCAGCAGTAGATTATCACCGGCAGTCGTGTGAAATCCTGGAGGAGCTCAGTGGAAAGCTGCACAAGAGGTGAGGACTGTGCTCTGTTGTACTTCACCTCCGCTCTGCTGTCTGTAATTACTCTGCAGCCACTCTCTCCTGCGGGATGATGACATCACGTCCTGCAGCACAGAGTGTTTGGTTCATGTGGAGCATGAATCCAGGTGGACACAGCAGATCTTTGAAGAGTTTATTTAAAAACTAGGTAGACTGAGTTCTTGATTTAAAGAGGACATATTATAAAGATGACTTTCTTAGACGTAAATCATAATCATGAATGTTCCCTGCATGCTCTTAAATAGGCTCCAATTTTTGTTTTGGTTACAAATGCAATATTTCATAGCAATATTAGTTGGAGTGGTCGACGATTCGATTTAAGATTTTAGATTAAAGGATGATAAGGCGAACATTTCATGATTATTTAATACATTTAGCTTATGCATTGAGCATTAGTTAATTCGCTCAGCTGGGATTGATAGATTAAATAAAATGTTGGAAAATAAAGGCCACATTTGTTCTTTGTCATTGAGCTAAATCAGTGACTTGACCTCTTTTCTTCTTTTTTTGTCATAAAAGAAGAAGTCAGTTTTTTTTGTTTTTTTTCACTGTGCCATCTTCTCGTCCCAGGATGTCCACAGCCAGCAGCCGGCCCAAGCGAGAGTTCAAATCAAAATCCATCAGGAGCAGGATCGAGACCTTGGACAACAGTCAGCACAACGGCCTGTCCTACAGCTCCTCGCTTAAATCCACCGGTACAGCTGCCATACGTCTGTCTGTTTGTTGGCTGAAGCTTCATTGTTTGCTTTGAGTTCTAGTGTCCATTCTTTTTTCTTGTTATCCCGACAGATATCCAGATCAACAACACAGTCAACGGAAAAAGTAGGTATTCTTGTATACAGGGTTTAGGTTTCAACCTTCATCCCTGCTCCCCCTATCAGCATTATGCTTTTTCTTTGTATGTGCCCTGCCACTCAGTCAGTGAAGTTCAAACTAACAGCAAACATTAGCTGTAATGTAAGCTCAGAGCGCAGACAGCCGAAGCTTACAGAGTTGTCAATAGGATCAATTTAGGTGATTTCTGATATCTTAAGCTGAAATTGCGGGATTTCACATAGGTACCAGCAATTACTCATGATGATCCAAAACTAGTTAAATGGTTTAACTTGTGCTTGTAGGTCAGGATGAGGTGAATCTGACAGCGATCAGAGAGTCCCAAAGCTGCACGGCTAACAGAGCCGAATGAGTCCTTCAAAACTGTGACTAGCAGTGATCCGGTGTGTTAGCATCCATGGAGGGATATTGTATATAGTGTCTGTATTTTGGCAGTTTGGCAGGTGAGATTTGATCCGTTAAACTCCCCAGAATGATGAGCAGGGAGTCTGGATGTTTCTCCTCCACGTCTTTAATCTGGTCGGCCAGGGTGCTGCAACGCCTCTGTAACACAGGCCCGAGGTGGGATGTAAAACACAGAGCAACACAAACGAGGAGAACTCCTGCGGTGAAAAAATAATTAGTCAGCTCTGCCGAGGTTCACTTCTCCCAACTGAGTGAATCAAGTCAATATTCTGCTAAAGTGACCGCTGAGGCAAACCAAATAAGCGGGGGCTCTTTTAAGCCCTTCCCAGACAATCCTGGTCGTCATGAAGGCATCATGTAGGATAACACTTAAGACGTTATTGCAAGCGAGAGACTATTTTAAAGAGAGAAATTCCCCAGCACGCATGTTGATACAGCCTTACAAAGCAATGCTGCCCTCTACAGGCAAAACTCAGACACGACTAGCATATGAAAAGTACACTGAGGAATCAAGTTACACATTCAGGACAGCTTCATCACATTGTGTGTTTGCATTGTTCTGTTTTGTCTTTGTACTCAGAAACATCCTCATTTGTCTTTCCATTTCACCCAGCTGATCATATAACCTCTGCTTCACTGTCATGGCCTGAGAGCCCCTCCACCAATGGCAATATTCACCGTGAGTAACGCATACCGACTCTGCACTCCATCAATTGACACCAGATCTGAAAAGTGTCAAAAGTCAAAAACGGCTACATAGCTGATTAGTATACTTCACACACAGAAAAACATTTTAACTTTAAAGTCAGGATGCAAGCTTTTGGCTCAGTTGGTAGAGTTGGTCGTCTCTCGACCAGACGGTTAGGGGTTCGATGTGTCCTTGGGCGGGACACTTGCTCCCGCTGCTTCGTCGGCGGCGTCAATTAGAGGTGTGACATGCGGTGTAAAAGCGTTTTGAGTAGTCAGAAGACTAGAAAAGCGCTGAACAAGCTCAAGGCCATTTATTTGTGAGCGCATTCACATGAATGTTAGCAGCATATGACCAATCACAGACAGGAATAAGTCAACACAGCTCTAAATGTAGCAGCGGAGAGGAAGCCTCAGGAGCACATGGAGTTTGAAAGTTCAATGAGATGGTTCAGGATACTGACCACTGATTAAAGTCTTTATATGTGATTTTTCACACTTCAATATAATATAAATCAAGTATATCCTCTGAAAATAACTCTGTGAGTCATGACTGTCTACAATGGGTGTAACACCCGAGTCCCACTGTCTGTGATGTTTTCAGAGTTTTCAGAGATCTTCAGTTTGTTTACATCGCCCGGACAGCCGGCTGACTCCTCCCCTCACGTATAAAAGTTGTTTAATTGAGGGACTAGAGAAAAGAAGAATAACATACTGTACTCACTGCTTAACTGTGTTTCTAGATCACGCTCATTTCAGGTAAATTTACATGCAGTGTGAAGATACGAGCATAATAAAGATCGCTAGCATTAGCATGCTAACACAACAATGCAGCGCGAGTTGTTTCGGTTTCATGCTGGTGCTCGAGGGCGACATCTGCTGGATCAAAAAATCGCATATAAAGCCTTTAAAACTCATCCCATCTCAAATCTTCATCAGCATTTGTAATGTGTCTCTCCCATTTTTATCCCCAAATAATTAAAGGACCGTATATGAAGCAAGACAGTGAAGAATCACTTTCTCATGATAAATGTGCAGGAGTGAATTATTCATGTATCTCTTCCTGTGGTGCAGAGTCTGATGTGCTGGACCAGCCATGCTGTCGCTCCCTCTACGACTTTGAACCCCAGAACGAGGGCGAGCTGGGCTTCAAGGAGGGTGACATCATAATCCTCACCAACCGAATAGACGAGAACTGGTATGAAGGAATGATCAACGGCGAGTCCGGCTTTTTCCCCGTCAACTACGTGGAGGTTATAGTTCCGCTGCCACAGTGAAGATGGACCCGGAGTCCTCTGCAGACTCCCTCCTGCCCTGTCACACCCAGCCTCCGTCCTCAGCTCTACTCGGGCCAGCACAGGGGGGCCAGCACAGGGGGGCCAGCACAGCCCGAGCTGATGATGTTCAAACTGAGCTAGAGAAGTACAGTAGTGGTTTTGTCTCAAGCTGACTTAAGATCAATTATCGTTGATTAGATTGTTTTCGTTTTGTTTTTGTTCATATTTACGAGCCTAAAGCCAATTGAAACCCAAGCCATTAAGTGGGACAGAACTCCCGATTGGTCTGACTGAAAAAGTCTAGCCTTATCAAACCTTGTAATCCATCCTTCCAGTCCCTCAGGTGACCCTGCTCGATGTTGATGCTGATCCAAGTTTATCCTTTTTGAGCGTTCTGTCAGTTTCTGCCCCCGTTACCACAAGTGAAGGCTCCTCAGCTCAGCTCTCAGTAAACTGGTGGATATCAGGACTGCTTTAATTACAACAAAATGATAATGTCACATTTCATACAATCCATGCAGTTTGAAATCCCATTGCATTCTACCATAGATACCCCCAAAGAGTGATTCTCGTGTCATCACAACTGCAAAGGGGTTAGCCTGAAGTGCTAAGAGTAACCCCAGGTATCACGCCATGCAGATCCTTTAAAGGCTTTATATGTGATTTTTCACACTTAAATATAATATAAATCAAGTATATCCTCTGAAAATAACTCTGTGAGTCATGACTGTCTACAATGGGTGTAACACCCGAGTCCCACTGTCTGTGATGTTTTCAGAGTTTTCAGAGTCCTATCTTCAGTTTGTTTACATCGCCCGGACGGCCGGCTGACTCCTCCCCTCGTGTATAAAAGTTGTTTAATTGAGGGACTAGAGAAAAGAAGAATAACATACTGTACTCACTGCTTAACTGTGTTTCTAGATCACGCTCATTTCAGGTAAATTTACATGCAGTGTGAAGATACGAGCATAATAAAGATCGCTAGCATTAGCATGCTAACACAACAATGCAGCGCCAGTTGTTTTGTTTTCATGCTGGTGCTCAAGGGCGACATCTGCTGGATCAAAAAATTGCATATAAAGCCTTTAAGTTTTATATGGCCGAGTTTGAGATGTTGTAAAAAACAGACGATGCCTTGAGAAGGTCTTAGATCTGCTTCAGTCCACTGAATCTGAAAGCCTTTTTTATGTTCTCTTGTTTTATTCACAAACAAGCCTCGTTGTTTGTTTATGATGCTCTCTGATTCCTGCAGGTGGAGTCTAGCCAAAGTCAAAGGGTCACTCAAGTTTACTATAGCTGTGTACTTGGCTTCCTAGTTTTGGCCTTCAGTTCTTTTTAGAATTATAATGCACTGACACAGTGTCCAGAAACACCCAAACAACAACAGAACGGGTCACAAAGCTGCAAACCTGCAATTTTTATATCAACAATTTATGACAAATGACTGCTGGTCAGCCTGATAATTTATTGTTTTGATTCTTTTCTTTCTTGATTTGCCGTGAAAAAAACCTCAGACTCCATGTGCACTGCCTGCTCAGCACAACAGAGGAGACAGACTCCCCGAGAGACACGAGCATTGTAACATCACTTAACCTTTTTAAGGATAAGGAGGGCAGACAGTACACTGCTCCCTTTCTATGACGCAAATGTTAGCTAACATTTCATATGCCTTGTGTTTTTCCCCTCATGAATTCTGAGTGGAAACACAAAAACTGATGAACGCTGCTCTGATACGAAAGCAGCCAAACGATTTGGAATAGAAATCGGCGGCAAACGTAAGACCTTTTCAGATTGTGATTTCGCGACACTGCCATCCGCCGTCTTTCCGTCTTTGTACTTTCTTATCGATTCTGCAACAGAGTAATGTTGGTGTCTTAGTCTGTGATTTCATGTTGAAATCTTGCAGAAAACAGGACGAGCTCTAAATCTTTTGGCGTCACTCCAGGCGAGGTATTCCACTGCTCAAGTGAAATGACCGCTGATATCAATCAATCATTGTTTGTAGGGCGCCAAATCAAAATCAAGACGCTTCGCAAAAGAGCACATGGGATAAGATGCAGGCAGGATTTCTCCTTTGTGTTCCTCACGTTCCTGTTGTCCACACGTCCTCGCCGCTGAGGTGGAGGTCGGAGCAGGCCGTGCATGAATGAGGACGGTGTGGTTGTATTTCCTGTCTTAAAAAACTGTTCATAGTCAAGATTTTAACTGTCATGTGCAGATCTTCTTCACAGTTTTCTTGTGAAGTCAAAGATGTTTAGCAACCATTACTTCAGCTTTCCCTTCAAAATGACTTCATTAGGGAATATGGCGATGTTGTAGTCCGCCTTTTTTTCTGACTGCTTAGTTTCTTGCCCTGTTGGAATCATGTCGCCGTGTTCCTATAACTCACTCATTTCTCTGGGGAGCACAATGTTGTCTTAAAAGATAAGAATGAAAATAACACCCGCTTTGTTATGAACCAGAATCATCTTTCTTAAATGTGAAATCAAACTTTGAATCAGCGCTCCTACCTTCATTCCATGCTCATTTATATGGCACATCCTTTTTTTTTATGTGAATGTTTAAAGCAGTAGCTCCTGGGCAGTGATTACACCCAACTCAGAGTCACAGTCACTGATGTGTGGAAGACAGCAGTGAAAGAAGTCTGCCTCTTGTGTCGTCATTTTCTTTCTCCTTCCTAAACCTACGTTTGCCTGTTTGCCTGCTGTGCCCAGAACACATGTTGTCATAACTGTGATCTCCGTCTCTGTGAATGTCCTCTTATCTCGCTGTTGTTTACAAGCTCTGAATGTGACACACTGTATGAAATCGCTTTTTGAAATGTTTGTCTGTACTGCACTGAATCTTTTAGAAAACTACCTACCACACACATTTATCGACACGCACCTTTTCTGTCGAATGTTTTTTGTTTTCCTGACTTTTCTTCAGAGTTGCACTTTTTTTATTCACAGTGGGGTTGGAATCACTACCGTGTCAGATGTATACATGAAGTCAAAATGGTAGTAGATAAGATATATATAACCTCTGGTGTTTTGAATTCTGAATTAATTTGAAATGTATTTTGTTTTTATAAGAGTCGGTTCGTCACATAAATTCAGACATGAGCTTGGTGAAAAAGATGATTGTATTGATTGATAAGTATCAGTGTCTTCTTTTCTAATTAAGAAGCTCCATCACACACAGAGTTTATAAAACATCCCAGTAGCCCTCACTGGTCAGTTCTCCTGATGGTTGATGGAGGATATTTACTGAAATGACACCAGACAAGAAGCCTTTGTTTACCTCAAAATGCATCTCCTGTTTTATACTTTTATTTAATCCTATTTTAACAAAAGCCCGTCCGGATTTCTGATTCCTCCTCTTTTAATTTTCTGTTAAAGAAATGACACGTTTTACATTTTTCCTGTTTTGTGGGTTAATCCAGCGTAATCTGCTTTTCCACAGCACTAGATCTGTCTGTATTCACCAGAGATTGTACAGTGACGTTTTCCTGCTGCTCAAAAAAAGGGCAAAATGTTTCAAAACGGGAAGAGGTAGAACAATATTGTTGTATTTTTTTAGAACTGAAAGAAAGAAAAAATTTGAAACAATTCAAACTGGCTCATACCGTTCTTAAATTAATTTCAGAGGTTCCACTGATTCTGTATTAATTTGGATAATTCTAAGAATTGTTTTGTGAGAATTCAGATTCAACAAAAAAAATCTTGATACTCAAAAAAGGGAAAAGCAGAAAACAGGGGTTAATTGGTTAAACATTGATGGAGGTTCTGCTGTGGAAATGTACATTATACTGACTTTGCAATGTTAGCTATCAGTGTAGAAGTCTTTCTATCCAAAATCTGATAAATAAGTGATTATCGTTTGTGTTGTTTACTCGAACTGACTTCATATTTGAGAAATGACAGAAACAACAACTCCAAAAAAAAGAAGATTACTGTGTCCGCTTGATGTAATCCAGGACCTGGGCGTCCGTGCAGATATGTACTTCATAGATCACAGTAGTTTAATCTTATATGGATGTGTGGACCAATTTTACTATCTATACTGTACAATAGACAGAAAAAAACAGATATTGGTAACTTACTGTTAGCTTGCAAATGCCTTGACTTTCAAGATGCTGCATGGTGATTTTTTTTTTCTGTAAAGATTGTTATAATGGTTTTTTGATACTGGGGAGCTGTTAGTGCAGGGTGCTATCTTCAACACAATCACAAAAAAAAATGTTTATCAGCCTGCATCCAACCTCCAGGGCGCAGCTGGGACTCTATAAATACAATTATCATGAACCAATAGGAACAAGATGTACCAAACCATAGCATTTGAGCACAAACAAATTGAATTGATGGCAAAATTAGCCTTTCAGCTTTTTTATTTTGGTAGCGGTCAGCTCCACACTATAAACGACTTCCTCTTTGAAACACTAAATGAAGATCTCTGTCGACACTGGTCCTCTGTTTGTCTCTCTGTTGAATTCAGTTTCAAACAATTTTAGGCTGTGAAGAAACTGGCTTCACATTTATCTGTTTTTATTTCAGTAGCATTATTTATGCAAACAGTGTATTTAAGATGTTGTAAATGATTATATGAATAAATATATTGCATAAATAAAAGAGACAATGTTGAGCCTTTAGTGACTGTTGTTGTGTCTGTGTCTATCTTCTCTTTGTTTTGTGTCCATTAAAGGAAGAATGTGCGGCTTTTTGATCCAGTAGATGTCGCCCTTGAGCACCAAAACAGACTTCTGTTTGGCGACACCTCCACTATTCTGAATCCTCTGCTCTCCTCCAGTGACACACATCCAACCCGCCTCTCCTACAGCATTCGCAAGAAGGAGTTTGCAATTAGAACGCACCATTTTTTAAGCACCATTCAAGACAAGCAGTGGAAAAATTGTCCTTTTCTCGAGCTGCAATCACCTGTGACCTGCATTGTTGTGTTAGCACACTTTGGTTAGCTCGTAGCTTCATGTTGCACATAAATTGACACAGAATGACTGTGATCTAAACAATACAGCTCCGACAACAACACAGCTGGAGGGACTCACGCTTCTCACTCATTGTAGACAGTCATGACTCTTGATTGTAACTTGTGCCTATTTTGAAACGGTCTCTACTTGTGTGGAACTTATAATGTTAGTTGTTTGTAAACTCTGTCTTTAATTAGAAATTACATTCAATGCTAGGCTTGCAAAGCTGCATGTTTAACTTACACATACTGTAGGTGGTGCAACCCAGTGCTGAACTCCAGAGGTGCTGCTTGGCAAAGCAGGCAACTGCTTAGGGCCCCAGACCAGTAGGGGGCCCCCAACGGCTGACAAACTTTAAACCAAAGCATTGCCTCAAAATGTGCACATTTGTAGGAAACCTGCCTAAGGGGGCCCCACCTGACAGCCCTCAGTCTCAATGCCCTGCTAAGTGTTGCAGCATTATTCCAGTGAAAACCAAAATTTGTCAATGAAGGAAAATGAAAAGGAGTTATCCTTCTGGGGGTGAAAAAAAGGAAAATAATAATAAACGCTGGTTGTTGGGGCCCCCAATTAATTTTTTCTTAGGGCCCCAACAGACCCTGGACTCGTCACTGCTGAATTCAACCCCACTGAAACGCCCATTAATTAATTATATGGCTTTTACAGCAGCACATTAGTGTCTTGTTGTTGAGCGCGGGCATCTTAACATAATAACAGCTTCATATTGTCTAGAGATTACAACTAGGGCAATTTCACAATCCCCAATTTCATCATGATACGATATTATATCATTATTTGGACAACAACGAATGATATTTGCCGATGTCATTAAGTCTATTTTGATTCAATTGAGGGGCATGAAATAATTTCAGATGTTATCGTTTAACACAATCTGATTTAGACAAAAAAATCAATGTTGACAATTTAATTGCTGAAACATTTAGCATATAGCAAAACAATCTTCTTCTTTTTTTAAATAACAGACTTGTGCTTACTGTAAAGTTACAAAAACATTCTCATTTGAAATTAAGGGACAATGATAAACCTTTTACCTTTTAAATTAAGAACATTATGATGCATGTTTGAGTTTCACCATGTTGAATTTAAAGCACCAAAATGTATTTTCCTGCATTGTGATTAATTTGTACATTTTCTGACCATGCTGATCATGATCCATACGCTGTCCTCTTGTACTTGTTTTGGAATGTGAATACATTTAAACATATGTGGACTTCAACAACTACTTTCTGCACTAGCCCTTTGTACTTCATGTAGCTTTATAAAAGTATGTATGCACAGTTAATGTATGACATTATGGGCTTTACTTTAGTTTTGTTTTGCACTTGCAACAATATTAAATAATATGCAAATTAAAACCAAATCAAGAATTTGATAAAAATCTGTGACACATGATGATGCAGTGAAGAATTCACTTATTTGGTTTAACTGGAATCTTGCTTTTGATTAATGAAGCGGTCCGTACAATGTTCTGACAGACACATAGTGGCCTCATAACACGAAAGAGAGAGAGCTGCTCTCCTGCTGAATTTCACTAAGAGTAGAACACACGTTCAATAATTGCCTCCATACTGATTATCCATAAATAAAGATGATTTTTTAAAATAATAATAACCGAGGTCTGGTCCTTGATTACCTCCCCCAATCCCCCAATTTCATTCTACCTACATGGTGTGCTTACTTTTTGATATTCGTCATAAACAATTCGTTTAATAAAATTGCTACATCACCAAAAACTACACAGCTTCTGTTTTGAAAAGTGTCACTTGTGATTCTGCACTCACAGCGGGTGATCATCATAACGGCATCGGCAGTCTGCTTGCCAGTAGCATTGTCAGGAGAAAGAAAAAACTTCCCCATTATTATATTCCCAATACTTAAAAATTGTTCATCTCCTCTTAAAGTTTCTCAAAATGAAACAGCTGTGACCTATGATGATGATGATGATGATGATGATGATGATGATGATGATGAATTCCAAACTTCAACGATGATCAATGGATCTACACAGAAGTGACTATATGCTTCCTCATTGTCGGCGGCTATATCCAAACCTCAGCACTCCTCGGCTTGGATCCTCTGACCTCCCTCTTACTCTTCAGAGGCTGCTTCTCTCCTTTACGGGGGTCCTGTCTCTTTGGTGGCTCTAGTCTGCTCTCTCTCACCTCTCCAGGTCCACCGATTCTGCCGCAGTTCCCAGCGCAGGTCCAGTCGGTCTGGTGACCAACCACCAGGTCCAAAGTTGGCAGAGAGGTGGTGCTGGTCACTTCTCTAAAGCCTAACGAGGAAGTAAGAGAGGGACTCTCTGGAGGGAAGGTTTCATAACCCCCCCTTACACGTGGGCACCCTCTTAAGGACGCCCTCTCCCTCAGCCTCACGACCTGTTTGATCTTCTTCCAGCCCAGGTGATTGAGCTCCAGCAAATTGAGCAGGATGCAGAAAACACCCACGCAAAACATGAAGAGCAGGAAGATGGTCTTCTCCGTGGGCCTGGAGACGTAGCAGTCCACCGGCTGGCTGCAAGGGGCCGAGGTGCACAAGAAATGGACAGGCACCTGGAAGCCAAACAGCTTCCACTGGGCCAGGACGAAGCCCAGCTCCAGAACAGCCCGTAAACACACATGGAAGATGTAACATTTAGACAGAACCCCTCCAGAGGCCGTTTGAGTCTCAGCACTGCTCTCTCTTAAGGTGCAAATTCTGGCTTTATTCAAGGACATCGTGTTGTTTGTTTCTCCCCTCTGGAGGCTCTGGGTAGGGATGCCTTCCAGCACATCTGCCAGGCTGTGACCGAGGTGCTTATGGGAGCGGATGGAGCAGCTGTCCGAGTCGCAGCTGCGGTCGTAAACCTCCCGCCCGCCATCCCGCCCGACATCCCTACCTCCCATCACCGGAACATCCCCCGGTCCCTGCACCTGCCTCTGGGTGGTGTTCTGGGGCAGCTTGGACAGGTTGTGCCAGGTGTAGATGATGAAACAAAGGGACGGCGTGGAGACGCTGATAATGTGGAAGACCCAGAAGCGAGGTTGGGAGATGGGTGCGAACGCGTCATAGCAGACGGTGGAGCATCCCGGCTGCAGGGTGTTGCACACAAACATTTCCTGCTCGTCGGTGTACACGTCCTCAGTTGCGACGGCGACGACGAGCAGCCGGAAGATGACCATGACGGTGAGCCACAGGCGGCCGATCATGGTGGAGTGCTGGTGGACGGCGTCCAGGAGTCGCTTGAGCAGAGTCCACTCCGTCATGGTGGCCTGTGGCTGCCGGCTGCCTCGAGGAGGGACGAGCTGCCTGGAGAAGAGCAGTCTGCTCTGGCTTGATCCACCTCCAAGAAAAACTATCCCTTTGGACTTGCTGACATCTAAACCGCCCTGCAGACGACCTGATCTGTGCTACACTATCCCATGTAATCCACGTTAGCTTCTGTACCCGATTTCACTTTCCGTGGCCAAAAGTTTCTACCAAAAATCTGAGCGCCATCCCTCCCTGACGGTCGGCCTCGGCTCTGCTTGAAAGTTTTCCAGCTCCGCCTGGCTGCCTTGAGAGCATTGGAGCCACCGCAATAGAGAGCCAACCCATCTTTCAAAGATAAGGACGTCCACTTGACATGAGTCACTTGGCGAGCTCCGTTCTCTCTTGTCTTTAGGATCCATTTTAAAACTGAGAGACATCATCCTTCCTCTTCTGGAGCAGCTGCTGATAGTGCCAGCTGATAGAGCATTCTTCACAGATTAGTCCTCTGGAAGCTAATGGCTTCTTCCATTAACGGAGAGGCATATTTAACATTATGAACATGCTTACCGCCAAATTCTCAACGCATAATTGATGCTACAAACAGAGCATCAGAAAGTCTATGTAAGGAGAAATGACTGAGCAAAATAAATAAGAAATAATGTTGCTGAAGTCAGGTTTCCTTAAGTTCAGTCTGCTGTCTGGACTTGTTTTGACTGCTCTTCTCCAGCCAGCCACTTGCTAATCCTCTTATCTGTGTTTTAAAAAAAGACCCTTGAAAGGTCCGCTTGCATCAAATCATTTGTCCACAAGATAAAACGCTCAGCGACCCCTTTCCTTACATCAAACAGTTCTGGCAAGCCCCGTCTGAGTGTCTGCTCAGAGCTCGCTGAGACTTTGAATTCACCAAATGAACACAAACGACTAGTGTTGCATAGTAGCATTTGGCACAGCGAGTAACAGAATCTGTATTTCTATTTATTTATCTCATGTTTGTTTGTATGCGGACAAGTGTTAATCAAGTACCCAATGCAACACAATACAGTGTTAATATGTGTGATGCCTGTCCCTAGAGGTGCCTTTAAATACATAAAAGTCAGATACACAAAAAAGACAAGACAGGATACAAAATATATTACACTTTAAAACAAGATATGTGAGTAGGAAGAAACTGATGTACTGTGATTTTTTGATGCCACCTCCCCCCCTCAACTTATTTTGCACAATCAATCTGATATAGGGGAGTTGTTCTTGTCATTGTGAGAGGACTGTATGATGAATTTAAGATGGATCTGCGCTTGCAGAGTTGTATTCTTAGAGAGGAATGTGTGGGCCAGGAACTCTCTGCTGCACAGCGTTCATTTTGAATGGGATGTACAGTCAGTACTTCATTTTCATGGCATTTGGTTGATATTCTTTTATTTGTTTTGTATTATATTAAGTGCAAATCAGAGTGCAGCTGACAGTGCAGACAATTTATCTCAAGGCCAAATATCTTCCAGCTTTGAGTGTGCAGTCAATGAACACTTTTGATTTTAGGCATGGTTCGACAGCACGGTTCTATTTAGTGTGTTGCTTATCTCCCCTGGAGTGTAAAGGGAGTAACTTTTCAATACTTTTTACAGATATTCTTTTATCAGACAACACAAACATAAGCTTTTATGGAAAGGTACAAATATGCATACTGCACCATTGAGGTCGCTGTGGATCAGTTGGTAGAGACGGTCTTCTCTTAACCAGAAGGTCGAGGTTTCCATCCCAAGCTCCTTCCACCACATGTCGGATGTGTCCTTGGGCGAGACACTTTACCCCAAGTGTCTCCCTCTGTCTCAGTTAATACTGATTGACACTTTACATAGCAGCCTTTACCATCAGTGTGTTAATGTGTAGGTGTGACTTGTGATGTTTAAGCACTTTGAGTAGTCAGAGTAATATTCCATTTACCATTTTACCATTCAATGCCAGAAATACAGGCTGGAGTTATTTGTTTAAATACATTTAACTCATTTGTGATATAAATCTATGTATTTATTTGATTTGGGATTTGTTTTTATTATTATTTAATATTATTTATTATTATTATTTCAACCTTATTGTTAGAGAATTAAAGTCAAGAATCATTAATTTATGAATTGAAATCAAGTGTCTTATTTTTCTTTAAAGTATTACAACCAAATAGTGAACCCAGTATTGTGAAATAAACGGGATCGTTAGTTGAGCGTATCCAGGGGCGTGTTCAGACTTTTTTTTGCCGGGGTGGCCCAATAGGGCACGGACATGACTGATGTTAAAATTAAATATAATTAATGTACGGTTTCCGTCTCCACTACTGATATATTCTTTAACTACATTAAATAATTATTCAGATGTTATATTTCTGTGTTGAATATGTTAACTTTTAAAACTAACAGAATGGCAACATGTCTGTTTTCTAGGTTTAATTCTTTAAGGACTCAAAAAGAAGATGTACATCTAAAGTCACAATTTCAAGTACTTTAAAAAAGTGACATAATTCTTGGTTCCAAAACTTGACCAATATTGTTTTTGTCATAACGGTTGAAAAACAAACAGCTGGACCCACATGCAGAAAGCAAAATCATTTATTCAAACAAAAAATGACTTAATCAAATGTCCAAAAACTCCAACGAAATCCAAAAAGGGGGAAACCAAGGAGGAACGACAAGGAGCCATGAGGAAGAAAAACATGGTAGACATCTGACAATGAACTAAAAACAAGAGGGAAGGAACTCTGAGGCTAAATAGACAGGGGTAATCAAACACAGGTGAGACTAACAACACAGGAGAGGACAATGAGGGAACTCAAGCCTGGAGGGAAACACACACAGGCAGGAAGAAACTCTATAGACATGATCCACGAGTGTTACGAGCGAACACAACCCCGCAGCTAAATGCTATCCTAGCGTCTACGCTAAGGCCGGTGAGCCCATAACTTAACGCCTCTCCTTACGTGTTGCGTAAACGTGAAGGTGTATCCTGCCTTACCTGAATGTGTGTGCAACTGTCCTGTCTGTTTCGGTGCGTGTGGTTGAATCACCGACAAAATCCTCGTACGTGGCGCGACCAGCTCACTCGGACAACTCGATCCACGGAGTCACTTGTGGGTACGATCTCCTCCGCCAGCCCTCTCTTACCCGTGAAGTGTTGAAACAAAAACAAACGTTACTTCAGGTTCAGTCTCTCAGGTGTCTTGCGTCCTCGCGTCTTCCTCGTGGCGTCTCTTCGACTCAAAACCAATTTCCACCGGCTCCTCCGCAGGTGCTGCTAATGAAGGTTACAGAGACAGAGCCACCACACCCCCCCCCCCCCCCCCCTCAGGTGTGTCATCAGTACTGACCCTGCTTCTCCTCCTACCAACCACGCCTACCGCTAAAGACCCTGAAGTGAATCCTCCTAACGCATTATCATAACAACGAGGGTAAAAACTACATCATAAAATCAGGAAACACTAAAGACACGCAGAGAACCCGAGAATGTAACATTAACAATACACACTAGAACAGAGAAACACTAAAGACTAAACCTTAAAGAAACCTTAAGAAACACACAGGGAAGAAAGAGAAAAACTAAAACAAGAACATCTACACTCTGAAAATACAAAACTAAACCAGACATTTTTTCTACATTCAAAGTACAAACAAGAGAAAAATGCACTTCATTGAAATGCAAAGAAAGCGTATTTGTAACACAGCACAAGTCCCTCCGCTGACAAGGTAAATAACCAGTCAACGTTTAGGATTTTGGGTTGGCCAATCAGATTTAAAGGGAGGCCAAAGTCACCCCTGGTCACAGCTCTGAAAACGCCCAAGAGTGTGGTTTTCACCTCTAGTTAATGACGTAAAAAATTAATAATAGTCTGTCAATTTTTAAACTTTATAACTTCTCAAGCCTGAAAAAAAGTGTTATGTTTAACCTCCTTCATAATGATGATAATGGCATACATCAGTGAGTTAATATCCAGACAGCCACCTACAGAGCTTTTGTCTACTATAAATCGAGACCGGATTAACATCGTTTTCTTGGCTGTTATGGTACCTGATGAAGCGAGCGATCGATAGTCTGGAGAGAGCCGCCCCGAGCAGGATTAAGAGAGGGCCCCAGCCGCATCTAACAAAAGCAAATGGAAGGGGGAGGAGGGGGGGGGTTGAAGGTTTCACAGATCACTGATGTCTGAGCTTGAGTCAAGGCTCAGACACATCAGTGCTGCCAGACCTAAAGTTAGAGACAGCGTGCAACAGGCTAGTCCCCCAAGAACAAGTCAGGGAGAAGGAGCGGCGCATGTCTGGGGCTCTTGGTGCTGCTGTCTGTGTCAAAGAAATTGTCCAGCCTCTCAGTCTGATCGCGGAGGAAATCTCAATGGTGTGCGTTCCCTCTGGGCTGTGTCAGGAGCAGCCCTGGAATGAATAACAGACAGGATTAGAGGAAAGAGAGAGAGTCAGATAAAGTCCTTCTCCCCTATGTTTAGGAGTTATTTACAGCAACACTTTCATCTGAGTTTATGTGTGGAGAGAAAGAATGGACTATTCATTTGAATAGCTGGGCTTCCTTCAGAGAAAGGGCACTCTAAAACTTATTGTAATCAGCCTGTTTGTCAGTTCCCAAACTCAAGAATTTCAAAATATGCATAGATGTACCCTCACATGATGCAGTGTTTTACTTCATAATCACATGAAAGACATCCAGCCACACTCACATACGGGCAATTTAGTGTAATTTACCGGATGAGCATGTCTTTGGACCGTGGGAGGAAGCCGGAGTACCCGGCGTGAACCAATGCATGCACAGGGAGGACATGCAAACTCCATACAGAGAGGCTCCTGACTGCACAGTGGTGCAGTGGTGCAAATATAAAAACATGAGAAACATCATTTATACATGCAAATTATTAAATAGAAGCATAAAGAACATTTCTTAAAGATATCAGAAAGTAAATGCAAAGCGGTATTTTAAATCAATTAAAGATAATAGACTTGTTGAAGGCTAACTTTCCAGATGAAGATGCAGCTTTGCCGTAGAAGTCCCTGAAGTTTTCCCCACCGGTGTGTGGTACTGATTCCTGTGAAGGTGAAATAGGTAACGAGCTAAAATTGAACTTTTAATCAATTATCATGTTAATTTAAATGAGGAAGTTCCTTTACATAGTTTTCCTGTCTTATAACCAACACAACAACAGCACACAAGTCTCTTGTCCTTCTTCCACTGCAGTGGACATTCTCATAGGAGCAGGAGGCCGGTGAAAGGCTTGCTCTGCTGTCAGCCTGGTATCCCCCAAACAGGATTAAGGGAGGGTATGGTGCTCCCGCTTGGTGTAATTCACCCTGATGTGATTTCCATTTGTCTGGCCTGCCTCCTACTTTCCCCTCCTTCTAATCCTTCACTATTCTCACCACCGACGGTGAGCCGGGCTAATCTGCTGGCAGAAGGAGCAGAGGCGTCCATGCGTAGACTCTCTCCGATAAAACTCACAGGACTCGCTGGTTAGTTTGGGCTGGTTTACACTCTATGGGAGCACACACCTTCTCTGAGTGTTTGTGGACATGAAACTTGTGGTAAGATTGCTGTTAGAAATGTGCAGTCACTGTAGGAGCTGTTTGAGGCTGCAGGATTAGCTGTCATTAGCTCTGTTGTATGTGTGATTGGCTCTGCAGATCAATGTGGTATGTAACCTGTCAGTCCTTCTCTGTGACTAACGTGAGTTTCCATGAAGAGTTTTATAATATTCAATTTCTTTTTTACAATTGAGGTAATCAGAGCAACTCAGTATTTTATTGTGACAGGGTTAAAGTTGTTCATTTGGAGGAGAGACATTTAAGCCAGTTAAGAACACTTTCTTTCGAGTGTATGTCACGTCTTTGTTGAAAGAGTCGGAAAATAATTCATTTCATTGATTGATTATTTTTCAATCTAATTTTGAAAAACATTATTCTTTCCCAAAATGTGTTTAAACCAATAAAGTAAAAAATAAATAAATAAACTCTCTATTAAGTGGACAGGATAATACAACCCTGACTAGAATTGTATCAAATGATGCTATGACTATATTTTCATTGGAAATAGGTTCACAATTTCTTACTGGACTGACATAGTTTCACTGTGTTTTTTAGACTCGTAACTGTGATTATTGTTTTCATTATTTTTTTTGTCGTTAGAGGTCAGCACAATGACCCAAACACATAATGCAGACATACACTCCAGTCCTTTTTTTTTTTTACATTTAAATATCCTTTTTTAATCCCCGAGGGTAAATTTGGTGGTTACATGGTTACTGTGTTAGCAAGCAGCTGCCTATTTAAACATCTTTTTTTTTACACAGAAATACACAAGGTTAACATTCATTTAAATTAGGCTGCTGTTCACTCTTCTTTTAGCTCTGGTTTGGTCTCCACCACTTTGTCTGTCTACACGTACGGGAACAGAGAAGAGCTTTTTAATGAATTAGAACACGTAAACAGGATTTAAACTGTTTGAAGCTGCGCGTCAAAACACTACAGCTCTGTAACACTTTACAGGGTTTTTAATGCTCTGTGGGTTCACCAGCACAGCAAACAGCATTCAGAGTTAAAGTTAGTCCATTGGTAACTGAGCTCGTTCAACAACACGTCTATTAACACAGACAATCTGCTGGCTGCTTTCAATGAAGCAAATATTTAAAAAAAAAAAGACTCAGGTAAACTTTGAGTTTTAAAAAGTGTTGCAGTGAGGTACCACTGAGTCTTCACAGAGGCCTGGACCAAAACCTGTAGCCCAGAGCGCTCGTTTAGGACACTGACAAAATGCCGTTTGTGTTGAAGTTCTTACCCTCCTCAAAACCACAAATTGTTATATCTGCACATCTGTTCAATCAATCAATCAATATATTTTAATTTGTATATTGCCAATTTATAACGACTGTTTTCTGAAGACACTTGAGAAGGTCTAGCACAGAGACTGTAAATATTAATGGAGGAAGCCTGAGTGACGTCAGCCATCTGTTCCTGCAGGGGGCTCATCAGCAGCAGCCGCCATGCTGGAAATCCTGTCTCAGCGTAACTTTCAGTCAACCTAATGATCGCGCCCACCTGTCAATCATGTCACGCGCCTAACTATGGATAACACATATCATTTTCAGAATCAAAACGGAGTCGTTTTAAAAATCTTCACCTCTGTACAGTGTGTGCCCATGATGACAATAACTAATCAGACCTATTTGACCTATGTCAGCACATACGGCACATACTGTAGTTTTCTGCCACTAAAACCCGTCAGATAAAGGAGCTTGTAATTCCTCTGCACTGCAGGAGATGAGAGAGACCAGAGCCAGCTGGCCCTGAACCTCGCCATGGTTGTTGCTTACCTTTGACCTGTAAAGTTTGATCACATCTCGTGAGAACGGTTTGATTAGCCGAGGCTCGCGTCTCAGCCAAAAACATTCTGTCGATGGTTACTGTTTAGTAGGCATCAAACGAGGACACGAGTGACACAGACGACCTGAGCAAGCTCTCCCCAGCACTCTCTAAATCTAAAGTCAGCAGGGGTTTGACTTGATTAAAGATTTATCCTGAGAGGAGGCCAGCAGGAGTTCTGGGCAACACCTGTAACTGTTTCGTCCTCTTTACACGTCCTCTTTAAATAACTTGAATTACTGCCACAGCAGTGAGGTCTGAAACCATGAGATGGACTTAGGAGAAAGCTTCACAGTACTTATTCTGTGATGTACAGTGTTGAGGTTTCTTTTGCATGTCCAAAGTGACTCACTGACGGTGTTAATGCATCAGTATTTATACTTTTCAGGAGCTCCAGTTTACTCGCTTTCCATGTTTAATACAGGTCCTGTATATGTGGAACTACTGTTGACATATAACTGGCCACAACATGCCAACCTGAGGACGTCTCTTAGACCTGAGTCTTCCACAAAAAACACCAATTTAGCAAGAGCTGCTGTTATTCTGTTTAGTTTCCTCCATATCTCTGCTGACCTTGGTGATGTGGTAGCTCACTGACATCAGTCTGATTAGCTCGTAGGTGGAAGCTCAACCTCAAAGTCAATCAGTGCTATTTTAACACTGTTTGAAGATAAAATGCTGCAGACGTTAAGGTGGAGGGCATGATCAGTGAAACCGTAACTCTCCTGGTAGATTTTTTAACTCCAGTGTTAGAGGGACCCATTTTTTCCTTTGAATGACGTTTGTGTATTTAGTTCAGAAATTTAAATCATAGAATTGTTTCACTTCTCCAACTTTCACATTTCACCACCAAATCTACATAGTGCACCTTTAAGACAGATCAAATGTATTCTGAAGAGCACTTCAAATCTAAAAATATATTTTTTTGGTTTGTGGTTTGGTTTGAGATAATGTCAAACATAAAATGTTGAAACATGGAGAACTGTTATAATCTTCATGAAACCACAAAACATGATTGAAAATGCAAGCGTTTTTATAATAATGTTAGAGAAAACATTAACGTGATGGTTTTGCTGCTACATTAATGGACTGATAATGAATTTGTTCATATTTGTTGCCGTCTGTCTCTTTGTGTCTGATAACAGATTCTCCTGACATGAGTAAATGGCCCCTGATATAGCAGAGATGACAGCAGAGGAAACACTGGACCAATGGGTGTCCAGCCCTGTGGGGGAGCTAAAATTAACCGCTGACCAAGAGCTCGAGGAGGAACTCCACAGATTCGACCAAGTGACCGACTATCACACGGACACGCCCAGTGAGGAGTGTACAGCAATCAGTGAGAGGTAACACACAAGTTTTATTAAAAAAAACTTGTTCTAAGGCGTTAGTGGACAAAAAGCATCACAATAATTAAGATCATTTTTAACAGATGCTGTCTCAAGTCAAACTTGGTTTGTCTCAGTTATATGTATGTTTTTAAATGCTAGGGATGACCTGGAAGAGCTGTTATTCTTTTCTCTTCTTTAAATATAGAACAATAAAATATACATCATAAAGGAAAATGCAACAGATTTAGAGAATCATCAAAAGCAATTAAAGATACTGCTGAGTGACTGCAGGGGCAGGTATGGCTTACTCTCTGCTTTGCATGTGAACATAACCAGAACATATTAATGACAGTAATCCTGCCCTATATCTGAAACTATTTCTTGAGCTCTAGATACTTAAAATTTAAGTGAATTTAAACCCTCTTCAGTAAATCTTAGGTTTTTATTTCTAGGATTCTAAATCAGAAAGTTATAGGTGTAAAAAAAAGAATTCCTCCAAGTATAATGTAACACTATACTAAACTATTGCACAGAGAAATGACTGAATTACATCAGTAAAGTTTTTATACATGAGGTCAAGATTCAACTGATGTGTCGCATAAAGAACTAGGAAGTGGTGACTTGAGGGAAACTGTATGGATACTTTGTCTTAACCATTGATTCCCAACCCAGAGTCCGAGCCCCCCTAAGGGGGTGCCAAATGTGTCAAGGAGGGTGCGAGGCTTTTGCTCATATGAGGTTGTCACATTGGAATTGCATCTATTGTAGGCCTAATCTGTTGGGATATCTTTTCTAATGAAGACAATTCAAATTGATATTGATTTTTGACAGCAATGAATCCCTTTTTGTCGTGCTGGTTGTGGGAGTCTCAGCAGTGTGTGTGTTTATGTGTGTGTGCGTTTACCTTTCTCACATTGTTTGACAGTATTCACTTCAGCCAACATCCCAAAGTGTATCGATGCAGAAGATGATCAAATGAGATGGTCGGCTCTAAAATAAGATTAAATACATGTCCTGTCATTCATGGTTTGAATGTTATGTATGTTTTCTTTGTCTTTTTTTAAGATATCTTTTTTGGCTTTTTGTGCCTTTATTGGAGAGATAGGACAGTGGATGGAGTCAGAAATCAGGGAGACAGAGAGTAGGGGATAACATCCTGAAAGGGAGCCACAGAACGGATTCTAACCCGGGTCACCCGCTTAAAGGACTACAGCCTCCATACATGAGGCGCGCGCACTGACCACTGCGTCACCGGTGCACTAAAGACTATTTTTCTGAAGGAGAATCAGAATCAGAATGAGAATCAGAATTGCACTAAGGGTTGAATAAGTGAGCCTTGTAGACTTGTGGCTTTAGTCTTTCTGCTTTAGTTGAATGACAGATAAAGAGTAAGAAGCCTCGTCATAAATCTACAGTCAGGTCAATGTTAGCATCCAGCTCACATACACACACTCTGCTCGCCCTCTGACATGACAGTTGTCTGTGCTGGTCTGTGCAGTGAGGAGGTGATCTGCAGGATCTGCCATGAAGGCGGAGCCTCGGGGGAGCTGTTGTCCCCGTGCGAGTGCTCTGGAAGCCTGGCCATGGTGCATCAGGCCTGCCTGGAGCATTGGCTGACCGCCTCCAACAGCAGCCATTGTGAACTCTGCCACCACCAGTTTGCATTGGAGCGCCTGTCAAAACCTCTGACTGAGGTAGGCTTTTCATTACACAGCATTGTCATTGTTCCTCAACACAATGCTTCTCTGCATACAATTCCTAAAATGTTTTATTTTTTATTAAAATATATATGATGGCAATTAAAAAGAAATATGCACCATGGCTGTGCAGTGGTTAGCACTGCAGGAAGTTTCCTAGTTTGAATCTGAAAGACAGCAGCAGCCTTTCTGTGAGGAGTTTGGATGTTCTCTGTGAGCTTGTGTAGGTTCTCTGCAGGTTCTCAGGCTTCCTCCCTCGGTGCACAGACATGCTCCTTAGGTTAATTGGTCACTCTTAATTGCCTACATGTATGAGCATAAATATCTGTCCATCTCTCTGGATGTCAGTGTTTTGGTAATTTCTGATTCCAGATTGTGGTGGTACATTCTGTAACACAGATAAGAAACCAATGGACACACAACAACAGATAAAAGGAGATTGATGTCTTGTGGGTTAAATACCATTTGCAACATATTACATATGAAATTCTAAAGTTTTGAATCATAATAAATCTGTGCTAACAGGATATCTAAACCTCTTCCTGTTGTAAGCCTGTAAGTATTGTCACAAAAACATGCATCGCATTTCATCCGACAGTCAGTGTAGAGACTGAATATGTTAAATATGATCCTGTGTTGCATGACATGTATACTTCCTGGTAGTCAAAGATCAGAGTGGATATAGTTAAACATCTTAAAGTGTTTGTTAAAGAAAAAATGACACATAATATTGTCAACAGCAAACAGAAAGTTATCAGCATTCTGAAAGGCAACACACAAAATGTATTTCTATTTCTGCACGCTCCATTCAAGCTTCTCCTGCAGCCCTGCTGAATGACCGACTGCATTGAGGTAGAGCAAGAAAAAAGTTCAAGCTCAAAGCTCAAACATTCCAATAGAAAATAATGCTAGTTTAGTTTGCAACACTTTTGCTTAACTAGTTATCCCTCTTTTTAAAATAAACATTTGTTAGACCAATAAGCAAAAGGGAAATGGTTTGGTCAGGATTATTATTTGTCGACCAGTATCAGTTGTGTATGTTTGCCTTTAGATTCGAGTAAAGGTCTAAGTGTAGTTTAGTTTGGCAAAACTTCTGGAAGAAGAGCAAAAGAGCTGGCTTGGAGCTGGTTGGAGTGTATTCCAAATTATTGCACGATTCATTTGAATGATTATACACCCCAATAAAATACTAATTTACTTTTAAAGTAAAATAAAAGTGTTTTTCTTTTGATATCCAATGACCTGTTTTTTTTTTTAATGAATAATGAGACAGCACATGTCACAGTCAGAAGACATGTAAACTCATGCAGCCTTCATGTTGGACAACCCGCTGCTGCCCACTGGACTGCTGGAACCTATAAAGCCACTTAGTCTGAGAGCCAGATTAGATGGCGTTTTCTCCCCTTGCTGCTCTGTAGAGGACAGAACAGTTGAGTGTATTAGTGGCCTCTTCCACTTCCTCCTCATTGTGCTGCATGTGTGGTCACGGCCTCTAATCTGCTAATTAAGCACCACGTGCTCTGTGTGGGTAAGCTACAGTGAACAGCAGAAGCCTTCTGGCAGCCAGTGACGGACACATGCACAGATACACATGCATACTTTACATTGGTGAAGAAGTGCAGCTGTCCTGGAGACGTGGAGGTGTGTCAGTCATCTCTGACTCAACAACACACTCACACAGAAATTCCCCTGTTAAAAAACGAGTTACTGTAAAATTAACGATATATTGCTGTTGCTGAAATTTACAGTTTTCTACCGTTTTTGTAAATACAGCAAAAAGCTGTTATTTTAAACAAAGAAAATACCCTTTAAGAACATGAAGGTTAAATAGGCAAAGAATCTTGCACAAATATTTACATTAAGGCATTTAGCAAAGGCCATTTCAAATGTATATAAAGTGCATAAAAGAGTTTTAGTAGTTACATTTTAAACAGAGAAGTCTCAACTTCTTTTTCCCAAAATGCATTGCAAAAATTACGGTAAATTACCGTTTTGTTTCCTTCAAGCAATAATACAGTAAAATATTGTTATAAACCGTTATAATACAGTAATGTCCTCTATTTAAACATAACAGGATCATACTGTTGAAATTTCCTTGTTAATTTACAGCAGGCTCTGCACACATTAAACACTAGCAATGACGATATGCATTTATCATTTATTCCCGGGTGCAGACTCAGTTTGTAATACAATTCTGAAATGTTGTGATAAAAAAACAATATTGTGGTTGGTTAGTATTGCTTATTGCCATTTTCTTTTCTTTTCTAAACCCAAACAAAACTTAAATCATACCTCAGGAGTTTGAGTAGAAAATAATATTTCCAAAAACAATGCACATCACGTCAGTGAGCAGCAACATACTGTTTCCCCAGATCTCTGTGATCATTATAGAATATAGAATAGAATATATCTTTATTGTCATTCCTATAAAAAAAACAAAAAAAACAGTTTAGCAGCTCTTGTCAGTGGCAGTCACACACACACAGACAGACGGTAAAAATGTTAACGTAAAGACAAACATTAGAATTCAAATTCAAATTCAAATTCAAAAAACTTTATTTGTCCCCGGGGGGCAATTCAAAGGCACACAGAGCAGTAAATTAACAACAGTGCAAGAAGACGAAACATTACACAAATATAAAGTGTCAATTTAAATACAGCTTAAACTTAACTTAAAATACAAAATATAAAAAGAGTAGATATATCACATTATAAAAACAAGAAGAAAGCTCTGGGAAAGAAAGTGCAAAAAGTGCAAAGCAGCTGTCAGGTTCAGTACTCTGTTTCTATCACTTTATAATCATCTGACAAGCATCTTTTTTCTTTTGTTGCCTGGGCGACAAGTCCAACCCACTCTAAGATATGACTGTGGGTGACAGTAGCTCCGACTGAAGGGACCTGGGTTGGAAACTGGAGGGTCACTGTTCAAGTCTTAGTTCTGACGAGGTCAGGAAATAAAATTATTATTATACGAGTTACTGATTCCTGGCTGTGATGTGTACTGGGAAAAGAAAAGTCATATTGCATTGGATCTAAATAAGAAAATCACAGGTCTATAAACATATTCAAAACCTTTTAAATGCATCAATAAACTTAGTACATAACCGACTATAATAGTCCCTGTAATGACCACCATATACTACCAAACAGTTGTTCTAATATACTGTGGCCCCTGTTGGTCTCACGACCCGGATTTATAAAATGGGATGGAGCCGTTTGATGTTTATTTACTTGTAATTTGACTATGTTGATATGAAGATGTCTAATCATATAATCGGTATGTATATTTATATGTATTATAGTTTAAGGTAATGTGATGTTTATAATACTTCTACTGTCCTCTGTGATTCTCACTACTGCACAGATCAGTTCTGGCTTTGATCGCCCCCTGCTGGCCAGATGCTGTATTGTCCGTAAATGTCAGTTCTTGAGTTTTAAAGCCCCGTCCACGTGATAATGTCATGATACTGGGGTGAAGTCGTCTTCAATGATTCTTCTGTTAACTTGTCTTCTTTCTGTCTCTGCACAGTGGCTGGGTTCTCCCTCTGTGCAGCAGCAGAGAAGGACGTTGTGCGGTGACGCAGTGTGTTTCCTGTTCATCACGCCACTGGCCAGCCTCTCAGGATGGCTGTGTGTTCAGGGAGCCAGAGACCTCTACAACACCAACGGCATGGAGGCTCTGGGGCTGCTGGTCCTCACGCTGGCCCTCTTTACCATATATGTCTTTTGGACTGTGGTGCGTTCAGGGTCTAAAAAATGTATCATTCAACAGCCTAATCCAGCTGTGTTTACACATACTGTAGAGCTTGTAGAGTTGGTTTATTCTGTGAGCTGCCTCATAGGAACTTAAGAGAGACAGCTCTTATTTTAAGTGGGATGGTATGAAAGAACTGTCAAATGACAGTCTATCACCTTCACTAAATGGTGGACAGCAAGGCCCCTGTTTGCAGAAGCTAATAAACAATAATAAACTGCTGTGGAAGGGGTCACAGCACAGCATATTTACCACCTAAAAAACCTTCAAAGGCTTTATATGCGATTTTTTGATCCAGCAGATGTCGCCCTTGAGCACCAGCATGAAACCAAAACAACTTGTGCTGCATTGTTGTGTTAGCATGCTAATGCTAGTGATCTTTATTATGCTCGTATCTTCACACTGCATGTACATTTACCTGAAATGAGCGTGATCTAGAAACACAGTTAAGCAGTGAGTACAGTATGTTATTCTTCTTTTCTCTAGTCCCTCAATTAAACAACTTTTATACTCGAGGGGAGGAGTCAGCCGGCCGTCCGGGCGATGTAAACAAAGTGAAGATAGGACTCTGAAAACTCTGAAAACATCACAGACAGTGGGACTCGGGTGTTACACCCATTGTAGACAGTCATGACTCACAGAGTTATTTTCAGAGGATATACTTGATTTATATTATATTTAAGTGTGAAAAATCGCATATAAAACCTTTAAAACAATCAAATTTAAATGATGTTTTGATACTTTTGTCGGCTCAGTTTTCATCACCAGAGGCGCTGCTTGTCAACCCAAGGCCAGTAGTAGCCCCCCCCAACAGCTGACAAACTTTAAACCAAAGCATTGCCTCAAAATGTGAACGTTTTTGCAACAACAGTAAGAAACCTGCCTAAGGGGGCCCCACCTGACAGCACTCAATCTCAATGCCCTGCTAAGCGTTGCAGCATTATTCCTGTGAAAAACCAACACTTTCAGGGGCGCTAGTGGCACAGTGGTTAGAGCGCGCGCCCATGGAGGCAGCAGCCCAGTGGGCAACCCAGGTTCAAACCCAACCTGTGGCTCCTTTCCCACATGTCATTCCCCACTCTCTCTCTCCCTGATTTCCAACTCTATCCACTGTCCTATCACTCTAATAAAGGCACAAAATGGCCAAAAATAAATCTTAAAAAAAAAAAAATGTACTTATTGGTCTAGGGGTGAAAAAAAGGAAAATAATGATAAACACTGGTTGGAGGGGCCCCCAATTAATTTTTGCCCAGGGCCCCAACAACCACTGGTCATCACATTTTAACCATACAACTCTCATTCTTGTGCATGCAGAGAACTGACACTAACAAGTAGATACAATAAACTATGAAAAAAGATTTACTGGAATATGCTTTTCTGTTTCACAGGTGTCTGTGCGCTACCACATGCATCTGTTCAAGACGTGGAAGAAGACCGACCAGAGAGTGCGACTGCAAGTTCCCCTGCAAGCCCACAACACACTAAACCAACAGACGCTGTCCGTAAACATCCCCGGCAAAGCCCCCAACAAGGAGACTATGGTGTAGACCCGAGTCTACGATTCTAAACAACGCTTAAATGTAAGGACGGAGGGGAACAAAGAGCACATCGTAAATGAGCAGCAGATTTAATGAAAGGGTTGGAGGACAATTGGACTAATCTGCCTTCTGTTAAACTGTTCAATAACAGAGGAACTGCTGACACAGCCTGGGAGGAAGGATTGCTTCCAAGGAGCAAAAGCTCAGACTTTTCACAACCTTTGTGTCTTACAGCGATGAAAACTAATTCAGAAGAGTCGTTCTGGTTGTTTGTGGTTTTCAATGATCTTCTGATCCACAGTGACGGTCACTATCAAGATTTCTTGAAACAAAGAAGTCTTGGATTAATCTCATCTGGTTATTCATTCACAACTGATGACAATCTGTACAAACTTTACAAATGTGGTATCTTAAACTATTTTTTTGAAGAAGTAAAGAAAAGCTGCCCTGATGCCACTCACTGTTTCACACACACTCTGTGAACATGCTGATCAGAGAGTCCGGTGGTAAATGTTCATTCAGGCGGTTTGGAGGGATTTACAGATTTCTTTGAAGCAAGGAATGATAAATGGTAAATGGACTTAAGCTTGTGTAGCGCTTTCTAGTCTTCTGACTACTCTGCAGGTCACACCTACACATTCACACACTGATGGTAGAGGCTGCTGTGTAGTGAGATCATCAGAAGTCATTTACCTCATTCATACGTCGCCGATGAAGCAGTGGGAGCATTTGGGGGTTAAGTGTCTTACCCAGGGACACCTCATATGTCGCTGCAGGAGCTGGGGATCGAACCCTCGACCTTCCGGTTGAGAGAGACGACGGTCCTGCCCACTGAGTCACAGCCTCTGTTACTGTAACTTTTACAGTTTTCTTATTTTCAAATTAGAAATTAATCTAGTCGCCCAAACTCGTTTTTGAAAAACTTGAATTGAGATTTTCTTTTACAACTTTTTGTGTGACTGATCAGAAAAGTTAGAGAGCAGAGTACAGCAACACATCAATGTGTTTCTGTGTTTTTAGCAGTAACTATCTGGATGATTAGTAACCACTCAAGGAAAAAGAGAGAAGTTCAAACTTTTCAGATATTTTTTGTGTGAATCAAAACTCAGCTGAAAATCCGGTCCAGCCACCAGATACTGAAATTAAACATTCAATAAAACACAAAGCCAGTGTTGTGACTAAACAGTACTTGAGACTTTATTATTCCAACAGTTTTATTTCTCTCTCACACACACACACACACACACACACAAATAAAACAAAATGTTATCAAGGCACAGTTCATAGCTTGTCTTGTGCAATTGGAGCAAATGAACAATCGCGGACAGCAGGAGACGGAGAAGCGCTCACATAACGGCACAGCTCACTTCCTTAGACAGATCCTGAAGAGAACAAAGCTTTAGTTAGCACATGTTATCAGTTTCAAGCATTCAGACACATGCTGGGGTCATATTAAACTTAAGATGTAACATGCAGTTAGGGAAGGGAAAGAGAAATACTAGGGGCCACTTCGCACACACTGACATTTGTGAAACATCAGGAAGTCCACACCATCTGATCAGTACGTTTCATTTTCACTGACGGACTGCTGTTTGAGACATGAAACTTTTTTAACCAAAAACCTTCCCTAAACTGAAAAAGTGCATCTTTATCATCTCCTTTGCCAGTTTTCATATGGAATAATATTCTAAGCTTATCACCTTTGAGTAAGATATTTTATTCTGGCATCATTTTATTATCTGAAAGAAAATAAATCCAAAGCTATGTATGCAGTGTTGCTCTGATTTAAGACATGAACATTATTCAATCTAAACTTTATTTATATAGCACCTTTCAGACAAATTAAATTGCAGTTCAAAGTGCTTAAAGAGTGCAGAAAAGTTATTGACAAAAAAGTAGTTTATAAAATCAATGATAAAATCATTAAGAGACTAATGCACACCAATAAGACTTTAAAAACTACATGTATAAAAGAAAGTAATAGGTATTCTGATTTGCCTCACTTTAGGATCTTAGCTTAAAAATGTAAAAAATAATTATGCCATCAAGTAGTTTGTCCGACAGAGCACTCTTTTAGTCTCAAGACCACAGGTCTCGTATCGGAATCGAAAAAGCATTTTTACTCTGTCTTGTCCCGGTCTCGGACTGGGCGGATTTAGGATTTTAAATCAAGACCGGTCAAGATTCATCAGTTACTGAGCGTATGACCCCTACCCGCCACCGTATTAAAGACATTTACCAGTCTATATTATAAATCATGCCCAAAGCAATTTGTCATTGTATGATCTGCAAAGTCAGATTTAAAGGTCACATATTCTTCTTTTCAACAAGTTTCAATAAGTCTCAGAGCTCCACCAAACATGTCTGGGAAGTGTCTTGATCAATAGAGGATCAGAGTGGATTTAGAACATGAATAAACCCCTCTTCAGCCCTGCTCAGCACAGGCTGTTTCTGTGTCTGTACCTTTAAATGCTAATGAGCTGTGTCTGACCACACCGAGCTTTCTCGCTCCATGTCCTATTGTTTACGGTGAGAAGGCAGGCTGAGAGGGCAGAACAAACACCTAGCTGTGGGAGGGGTTACTGCCCTTTGTGATGTCATGAAGGGAAAATCTCCAAACAGCCTGTTTGAACACATTTTCTGAAAAGTGGAGCAGGCATAAGACAGAGGATGGACTTTTCTCATAGTTAGAAGGTTTGTAGACTGACTAGGGACACATTAGTGTTAGATGAACATGGTACAGTGTACTTTGCATAATATGTGACCTTTAAAGAACCAATATAACATGAGGGAAAAAGGGGGTAAACATGACGAGTTCAGAGATTTCTTCAGATTCTCAGGATCTTTAATGACGTAATGTTCTGTAGACAATGAAATACCCAGAGTATTTTTGTGATTGTACGTCTATAGACATTATTCAATAACTGCTGCATCATTTACCAGCATCAGAACTCTCAGACGTATCCTAACTAACCTGCTGCTGGTTAACCTTATCAAAATGGGAATATCATTTTGGAAAAATACATTTTTCTGTTTCAAAATCTGATATGTTGTCTTTTTGCTATTTTCAATCAAATATGGGGTTTCAAAGTTTTGCAACACCCCTCTTTTGAAAACAGGGGTGTATAAAATGTTTCCCCTCAGCTGAAAACTTTTGTAGAGAAAAAAATGTAAAGAAAGGACAGATTGAGAACTCATAATGTCACCTCCTCCTGATCAGGTTGGTTATTAAGTTACAAAAGGTGAAAGGAAACCAGCCTTGTGAAACTCAAAACTCTTGCTTTAGGCCAAACATGTCTGATTAGCTTTGTGGTAAAACTAAATTGTTTTGCATGTTACCGACTGAAACGCAAAAAGGCAGCAGCAATTAAACCATGCAATGAACAAGCCATGCACCTGTGCACGTCAGGAACAAGCAGATGAGCGGCGGGTAAAAGCCTCCTCACCTACCGTACTTTAAACTGTGCTCGGTATTCAAGAGACAGAACAACACTTCTTCTTTCTCTTGGGCTTCAATGTAGGCAGAAAAGAAAGTGATAAAAATTCATAGACAACAGTATCTGTGTTTGCATCTCCATGTCATGTAGAGGCTATGAGTGAGAGCAACCCATTCAGGTACTTCACACACTACTTTAGGCCCCTTTTTGGGTGAAAGCAGTTTATCCTTTTTGGGTAAGGCTTCTGATTTTTTTAAATCACCTGCCAACACAAACGCAGGGCATGTTTTCACCCAAAAGGGGGCGTGGTTGCTTTGGTAACTACGAAGTGATGCTTGACTGCTCGCATCACTTGCACCTGTGCTGTAATTGCTTGTTGTGTGAATCAGTGTGGTTACCTGTCTGCGATAATGCTGGATGTCACTGCCCGCGACAAATTCTTCATCAAACTCCAGTTCAGTTTCCTCTTCACCTCTGCCCTGCAGACACACCCGGCGCTCGGCTATTTTCTGAAAAGGTATCACATGAGTCCTACTGTGAGTTACATCCCTTATTATTTGATGTGAACTAAACTACTGTATATGTAGAGAAGAAACTCTGCAGCTTCACAAAGCTAAAACCATGTGTGATCCAGTCATTTTCTCCCCCTAATCAGAGTTAAGGCAGCTGTTGTTAGAGTGCAGAGCTCTGGCTAATGCAAAAATAAATTACCTACACACTACAGGTTCTTCAGAGAGTAGGTGTTGTGTACTGTACGGGTGCTTACATGCTGTTCTGTGCTGTCAACATTTTAAAGAAGTATAAGAGATCCTTTAAAGGAGGTCATAACCAATCAAGAAGATCATTTGGAAACTAATGACAGTGACAACATTGCCCCAATCACCACGTCAACATCTCACAGAGTGTACAGGTGCATTGTGGGATGCGTAGTTTGCTTCACTTACCTCATGGTTGGGGTTTAGAAGGAGCACCCTTACATCAATGATGGGGCCCCAGCTCCTGTGGCCCTGAAGAATCAGGTCTCTAGAATCAGCCTCAGCACCTGCACCTTCTGCCCAGATCTGACGTGTACACACAGACACACACACACACACACAGACACGCACACACACACACGAGAAAACCAAAATCAGAGAGTCGTGATCTTCAGGCCCTCAGAGGCTGCATGAAAACAGACGATTCTGAAGTGCATAGACTCCAAAAAAAACCCATCGTCTGTGAAAACAGTTCATCTGAAATGTTAGCTACATTTCTATCATAAAACAGTATATAAACCAGATCCCAAATTTCTGACACCTTCCCTAAGTCCAGGTTCATTTAAAATTGACAGTAGCAGGTGTAAAACTGTCCCATTGTTTGACAAGACAAACTTGAAAATATTTTTAGAATCATGACTAACACACCCTCTGCACTGAAGAGGAGAGATAAAATCTGGCTTTTTATCAGTTCTCAGTTAAGAAACAAAACAGCATATGGAGTTGAATGGCATTCCAAGCAAAATATTCTGCCAAGTACACAAAGATATCTTCGAGGAAGCCTTGATTATTTCAGCAGAACAATGTCAAACCACATTCCACACATATTACAACATGGCTCCATAGTTCAAGAGTCTGGGTGATAAACTGGCCTGCCTGTAGTCCTGAGCTGTCACCCATAGAAAATATTTGGCCCGATATGAATCGTAAAAACACAAAAAAAAGGACACACTGATCTGTTGAGTAGTTAAAATCATTCATAAAGCAACAATGCTACACATCCCACAAGTGTCCCCACTTCTTAGAAATGTATTGATGGAATCAAATTCAAAACAGGCAAAATCATTTTCAAAAACAATTAAATTAAAAAATTTGGCACCACTTAAAAACAGCTCAACCAATCCCATTTCCCCCTGAAAGGTTTCCATAAGTTCGTAATTCGCAGAGGAACAAACAGGAAGTAGTTGAAAATGATTAACAGTAGCTACTCACTGTGAGCGTATCTCCACAGGCCAGAACACAGGAGGGGGGGATGTGGAAGGAGATGTCCCCAGAGTCTTGGTACATCTTACGAACCACCCAACCACCTAGCTGCTGCTCCTGGAATTGCAGTGAAGAGAAGAAAATAGGCATCATTCATTTCAAGGTTTACCAATAACTCTGAAAAGATAAATTATGGGTTTATTTTTAGTGGATAGAAATCACGGAGAGTGGAAAGATTAAGTGCAGGAAAGGAGTCACAGGCTGGATTTGAACCTTGGCCTGCACCAAGAACAACAGTCTCAGTACATGGAGCACCCAAACTAACCGCCAGCGCCCAAAAGTTCTTTTTTTTTCCTCTTCTGACACTTTATAATAAGTCAGAATGGATTCAGCAGATTCAAGTCTTTTCTTCTCCCAATCAGAATAAGCGGGAAGTTGTTTATTACAAACACAGATACTCTACATGAATGTTATGTGCTTATGCTTTGTCTGGTTGCTGCACCATGTTAGGGACTTCTGTCAACAGCGTTTTGATTTGGAGGAGCAGATGTTTAGAGTCCATCGGTGTTGATCATTGTAGAGGTCAAATAATTTAAATTTGAATACCACTGTCTTTTTCCCTGAACCCACAAAGAATGGTTATGACGTCTTGTCCTCAGTGTGGGTCAGAGCTAAAAAACACTGGATCCTACATTTCCCACAAAGCAACCGAAGAAAGTGAAACTTGAGATATTCAGGCTAATTCTCAAAACTAGAAAGATCTTTCACCTTCTCAGAGTTGTTCTTCAATCGTATATATTTGCCTTCCATGTCTATCTCTGCCACGCTAACAGCACTCTGCTCTGTAGCATGACTGGACATTTTGTAGGCCGGTGAGCTGCCGGAGGCTCCTTCGTGTTTCCGTTTCTTTCCTCTTATTCTGCGGCTGCTGTGATCGTGTGTCCGAGGTACAGCTGTGCGCTGGGAGGGGCTGGGTGACAGATGCAATCTGAGAACAAACAAAACAACATAGGAACAACGTGGAGTAAGAGAATACAGAACAGAGTATGATGTTTTATATTTGCACATGTTCACAGATCGGTGCCGCACCTCTCTTCCTCCACCTCCAGCATCTTCCTGTAAGCATTGATCTCCATGTCCAGAGCCAACTTGACGTCCAGCAGGTTCTCGTAGTCTTCCAACTGGGTGTACATCTGGCTCCTCAGGTTTAGCAGCTCCTGCTCCTTGTGACCAATTTTCTGCTGCCAAACCTCCCGCTCCCGGTCTAAAGTCCTCTCCAAGTCCTGAAAGCGGCTTTCCAGCGTCATTTTCTGCCAGGGAGAGCAAGAATCATGTGAATACATAAAACACAAAGAAGAAGAAGAGATCTGTGTGTCAAGACTTCAGACTACAAACTTACCACAGCCTGAGAGCTGAACTAGGAAATCTATTTAGATTTGACTGATCACTTTAAAATCTCTGAATTACATTTGTTTTAAATGCTGTCCCTAATGAGCCATGTCACAATCTTAGATCTTCAGGAGGAGCCCTTCTGGTCGGGTTAGGGTTAGTAAATTACACGCAGATCTAAACTTCCATCCCTGTAAGATTTGAAGGGAAACCTTTTTGTCAACTGTTCATCTTGATTTAACTCAAACAGTGTGAGCTCTCTAGTTGTGCCCTAGATTACACAGGTTTCCCACTCTTTAGCAGAGATCATTTTCAGTGACAGTTTAGCTGGTATGACAGGAAGGCATCTTGCCCATACACCAGTGGGCTCCAATGAGTGCTGTGAAGCCCATTTGCCTACATCAAAAGATTTCCTGTCATTACAATTTGATCTTTGGGCATCTCCTGATACTTCTCCTAGCCAGAGGAAGCCAGTCCTTGAACTGGAGATGTTCTTCACACTCAGTTTTAAACTTGCACCATCTTTCTGTTTCTCACTCCTGTAATTAGAGGAAAAGTGTAATATGAACATTTCAGTATAAGGACACATAGTTCTTAGTACTTTATGACTCTTGTGGTTTTTCTTGGTAAAAGAGAAAAAGATAGATGAATGGGTTAGTGTGACCTGCGGTGTAAAAGGTGCTGTGAGCAGTCAGCACATATTTTCCTTGGAGCTCCTGAGCTCTTGGGTCTTGTAGTTTCCTCGGGATTGTTGGTGAGGATGGCCTGCAGCTATGGGCAGCTATGGACACCCCCCCCCTGCACCTCCCCCTGAATGATTGTGAAGCTTGTCGAGTGTATGCCCGGCCTTAGAATGAAAAATCATCCTGGTTCACTCTGAAATGTTTTAGTTAGCCTTGCCAGATTTATTTTGATTGTCGTCTCCTTTTTCTCTCCGCCTGACATAAACTACGACAACAGGTATTTGAACAGCCGGGGTTTGAGTCAGAGCTGCACTTACATCTTTCTGATACTGCTGAAGCTGAGAGCTGAGGGTCTCCAATCTCAACTTGGTCGTTTCGAGCTCATCATTGGTGGCTGATGCGACTTCGTTTTTCTCCAGCGCAGCCTGCTGGGCGTTCTGTAACTGTAGAGCAAAGAAACCAGGTTTAAATTAATGGTCAATAAATCAGGATCACTCTGAACGAGTCATCCTGTGTTAGTACCTTCATACTGAACGTCTTGTCGATCTCTTCCTTATACTGCTGCAGCTGAGACTCGTGGTCCTGGCGCAGCCCCCTCATCGACTCGGACAGTTTACTCTCAAACTCTCTCTGTCTCCCAGAGTCCAGCTCTACCAGTTGGCTCTCATGTCGGCTTCGGATCTCAAAGATTTCCTACAAAACATGAACGTTGTACATTCACTCACATGTGCTTTAATATGTACGGGACCATTTTAAAAGGAGAGGGGTCTCACTCATCCTGAAGGGGGTTTCCGCTGCAATAACAACCCGCTCACTAAACACATCCCTACATTATCTATATATTGTTTTACATGGCTACTAACAAGGGAATAAACATTTTTTAACAAAATATTTATTTGGACTTCAGGTGTTTAAAAATAGTTACACAAAGCGGGTGTTGAATCAACATTCACAGCTGCGTCTATTTTAACTGTTAACTTAGTGGCCTTCATAAAATTAACTAAAGATTCATCGATCCACCTTTTTTTTAGTTCTGGTCCGATTCAGATTCAGATTTTTTTTATATCACAATTAATAGTGTTATTGTTGTTGTTGGTACTATATACACTTCAGAAGGTCAACACTTTTTTATATTCAGGTCTAATTACAGATTTTTTTTCCTCAACTGTTTATAGGTTCTTGTTTAAATGTCACATATTTTTATCCCTGCACAGGTTGGGTACATTTCTTGTATGAATCTATTTTTAATTGCACAGTTTAAGTTTGATTCATCTAGAGGTATTCTTTAAATCTTTTATTTGGGTTAATATATATGTATGGAAGGGGGGGGCGTCGGTTTTTGTGGTTTAATTTGTAACAAATGCTTCATGTACGTCTTTGTAACCTGCTACTGGATGCTTTGAATTTCCCTCGGGATCAATAAAGTATCTATGTCTGAGGCTGCACGAAGCTGTAGTGAACCTGACACTGCATTGTTTTGGCTTCACATACAAACAGGAAGCAGCAACAGCTGTCGGGTTTTTCAAATTAAAAGTTTTAAACTGAAGTGTAAGAATTGTTACTTTTGATCATGTAGAAGGAGCTGTTCCATCTCGTCTGAACGTCGTCATGGAGACGATTTGTGGACACTTCTTACAGTTCAGTCTGAACGAGCTGAGAATGTTTAAAGTGACCAACCATCTCTTGATCGGTGATGTGGATCGGTGCCGTCAGTTCGATGTGTTAATTACTTCAATATTGGACCCGGTACCGATATAAGTAACGACAGGTCCCATCTCTAAAAGGAACTTAATTGGCTTTCATAACTCACATTATATTTAACATGTCTTTAAACAAGCTAACCTAGACGTTATAACTCACATTGAAAAGAACATTTTCACTGATGGTAAAGTTAGAACGATCTGATCCGCATGAATCAGCACATCGCCTAATAGAGATTTATTTTAATCTTATTTCAGGGTCTTTTCCATTCACAGGTTTTTAAACAAATCCAAATCCCATAGAATTTCCTGTTATGTGCCATCTTTACTTTGGTATATTCCTCTGCCAAGGCGTTCAGTTTACAAGTTCATCTGCTTTCCTGCGCTGATATCCTCTCCCTCCTACTTTCCCCACAGTAAATAGACTCTACTTCAAATCAACTGAACTTCTTTGCAAAGATTGATATGATAAAATGTAGTCCTCCAGAGTCTGTGATAAGAGCCGTGTCCCAACAATTAGCTTTTTAATAACGGTGATCTATCGGGGATAAGAGACCAGAGAATCAATGATGATCACACTTTAAATTGTTTTCATAGTGGGTTGAACGTGTCATTAGATTGAGGTAAAGGCTCGTGATACGGAGCATGCTGCTGTGTGTTTGTGGGCGTTACCTGCTCACTGATGTTCTTCTGGAGTTCAAGCTGTTCTTTAAGTGTTTGAACCTGGTTCTCCATCGCAACCCTCCTCAAGATCTCAGAGCTGAGCTGGTTCTTTGTGTCGTCAAGAACAACCTCCACCTAGTGACAAATATAATAAACACACACACACACACCTGTGTAGGGTCACAGCAAATCAAAACATGAAATCCTATTTCATGTTGTGTCTGTAACTCCACAACTACATTTATACAATCAAGTGATCTGGACAATCTGAAGGATCGCATTATTGAATGTTACAACTGACTCTTCATGAACACCTAGAAAGAGAGAGACACACCCACACCAAAATACAAGAAAAGGAGCTGAAAGACTCTTTCTACAAGTGCCTAGGGCTGGGAAATATATCGACTTTTTAAGATATATCGATATATTTTCAAACAAGATATAGGGTAAGACAATATCATTAATATATATAATAATAATGGAGTATCGCCATTCAGCTAAACAATATCAAGATATGAGTTTTGGTCCATATCGCCCAGCCCTACAAGTGCCCCTAAAAATCCTTCAGTCCTGAAGTCAGCGACATTTTAAAATCAATCTGATGCTACAACAGCACTGGTTGAAGTACTACACAAAAAGTTCCAAAAACTATGCGACAGTCGAGAATTCAGTCAAAACATATCATGAACATCTCTTCACCCTCGAGGGCATTGAGACTTATTCTTCACTTCAAACAGTTCAATCTCATTCGCTTAATAATAACACATTTGGGTCCAGACTATGAATGGGTGTTTTAAGTCAATTAAACAATTAGATGTTGTCCGCCTCATTAGTCTGTAACAGAATTACTAGAGTCAGTTAAAAGCATTTCTAATCCTTATTTATGTTGTTCCTCAAATATTATATCCAAACTGTAACACAACCACCTTCCACAAGCCGGGGCTTTAGCTTCATTTAATGTTCTTTCACCCTCAGCTCAACTACCTGGATGTAAGAGAGTGGTGAACCGATAACATCTGTTAGCTCACGATGGTCTGGAAGTTTTATGATCAAGAAAACGAGATAAAGTTGGCGTGCACGCCATATCGACCAGAGCAATGCGTAAGCACATTCAGAAAAGGCACGTGGAAGTTAACCTGCAAGGAGGAACAAAAGCTGGCGGCGCTAGCACTGCTAATGCTACACTGCCACACTCTGCAAACTAATCTGACTTCATTCTGACAGGTGCAATGTTGACTGTTAGTCTGAATTTGTGTTTGAAATGTGTTGTTTTTCTAATCCTAATCTCACACTTTGACAGAGGAGGCTGTGGGAGACTCTACTGCCTAACTCAAACTATCAGCTGTACGCCTCCCAAAACCAGTCAGGTTGGAAATTTCCTCAAATACATTTAAGAAATATAACAATACACTGAATGAAGAGTTATGATGCAACAAAGACTCGCGGCTGTGAACAGCATCTGATGAAGACCCCGGTCGGGCTCCACACGTTGTGTTCCTTAAAGCAAATAAAGCAAATAAATAAGTTTATCTTTGGGAACCGTAGAGTTGAGATTCTTCGTTGCATCATAACAAGGGATTTTTTTCTGAATAAGTGACGTGTGTGTGTTTGCTGACTTTCTCTGTAAATATTTAAAGGAGAACATTAACCCCTTCTTAGAACAATGCCCTGAGTAGGTCTCAGTTAAACAGGATAAGATGGTGGACGTATAACAATGGAACGAGTCTCTCTCACTGAGTTAGTGCAGAGCATGTGATTGTCAGTTAACTATTCTCACAATAACAGACAAAAAACAGGGACAACGGACAGAGAGGAAATATTCCACGAATGGATAACAGCAGCTGCCATGGCCTCTCAAGGATGAAAAAAAACTAATGTTATAAAACTCACTCCATGCATTGCTGATCATGTCTCACTCAAATCTTATCTGTTAAATCGTAGTTCAAGGGAAGGTTTGTTTTTCTAAATTAATCAAAAACCTTAATCTAAGCCTGAGATTTCCCACGGCTTTGTGATGTCAAAGGAAATGTCAACGTTTGAGTTTCATGGGAAAAAAAAAAAATATTATCACATCATCGTCCTTTGGTCCAACTAGACACTCGTGTGAAATTCTCATAGTCAGCAAACGATTCTTGTGTACTCATCAAAAAACTACCGAAGGTCTAAAATGAGGCTAATCACAACACCGCCTCTGAAAAACCATCTCCTCTTGTAACCTCAAACATGTTCATCAGATAACTGTTCATCTTCATGAAACTAAGAACTGAAAACTCTAAACATTTAGTCATGGGGGCCGTTTGTACTTTTTCTTATTTAGGCTCTTTAGTTCGATCATTAAACCTAAAGTTAGCGTTAAACTTAATGGAACTCTAAATTTACGTTCTCCAGCTGTCCCTGCAGGTCCGTGAAGTCTTCATTGAGCCTCCTGTTGTCGGACAGCAGCTTGGTGTACTCGGCGTCCTTGGAGCTCAGAGCAGCCTCAACTGTCCTCAACTGGGACAACGTGTTGGCCAGATCGCCCTCCTTCTTCTGGTTCCTGCAGGAGAAATCACAACGCGTCAATTTTGTGTTTGGCTGCTACTTTTGCCAGGTCTAAGATAAGATAAGATAATCCTTTATCTATCCCACAACGGGGGCAAACAAAAAGTGAACACAGTACAATTTAAATTACAAATAAATAAATAAGAATGTACAAAAAAATTGATTTCTCTTGTGTAAAAAGAGATTTTTCATATAAAAAAAAAGGGACTTCCTGGTTACATAAAGGCAGCCTTAAAATAAATGAAAATGCTCAACTATATTCTGCTTTCCATATAAAACATGAAAACACTTTATTTTTTTGACAAATAGCAGAAGAAATTGCAAACACTGACTATAACCATCAGTTGTACGTAAATAAGTAGATGTATCAGTATTAAGAAAAAACAAGCAAAATCATTTAAAAGCCTTGTTGCTACTGGGATCGACACACCATGAAATGATTCACTTTTATATCAGGGATCAGTGTGTTGGGAGAAAATGTTTCAAGGCTACAATGAAGTGTATGCATGGGCGGTTCTAGGCAGGGGCCAACAGGGGCCAGTGACCCTGTAACACATAACACAGTATCTGACTCACAATCTAGTATTTAATTCTGTTACTGAAACAAATATAAATCATGGTATTTAATGGCGTGCGCTAGTATTTGGCATAATATATATTTTTTAAAGCGATCATCTTTGTCTATTTTTCACCTGGGTTTAATGTTCCCCTCTGACTGAGGGGCCCTAGTTTGGCCCCCCCTCAGTAAAAGTGGTCTAGAACCACCACTGAGTGTATGCTCTATAAACAACTTCTGGGCCCATTTAAAGATCGTAAAGGTCAAAGGTGAGTCATGTGAACCAGCGTGCAGTACAGACAGGCCTTGATATCTTGAATATACCCCGGATAACACTGTGGCAACAATTCAAAGTCTTCATGAGTTGTTCAAGTGTGTGCAGCTTCAATGAGCTCATATTAAAGTGGAGGCTGGATCAGCAGCCTCTCAGACACCTGCACGGTCATGCATTGATTTATTGTAAGACTACTACCTTGCTTTAAGTTTCCTGTACTCCTCGTACAGATTTCCGTAGTCGATCTGCAGCCGGGCCCTCTCTCCGGCCAGGCCGTCCAGGGACTTCCTAACATCGGCCAACTCCTCCTCGTACAGCCGCCGCACGTTGCCCATCTCCCGGCTCTTCGACTCGTCTTTATCCTCCAGCTGGATGAGCATGGAGGACCTCTCACTCTCCAGGTCTTGGACCCGCTGGATGTAATTGGCGAGGCGGTCGTTGAGGGATCGGAGCTCATCTTTTTCCTGGATGCGGGACAGCCGGGTCGGACTGGTGCTGGATGTGGGCAGGCCGGCGGCGGCGCTGCGGCGGCTGACGGAGCGGCTGGTGCGGCTCCCGGAGGCGGCAGGGGTGGAGGTGGCAGAGGCCATGGTGGTAGTCAGGTAGTCCCCAAGTGAACCAGATAGCCTACTTTACGTGATTCTGAGATTACACGCCGGTGTAAGGTGCTCCCATGCGAACTAACACAGACATGCAGAGATATTTAAAATTCAGTAAATCACGTGTAGCCTTAAACGCTGTTAAGTTTTATCTCTCAGCGCGCCACAAAGAAAACATCCATCCAGCACGATTTACTGGTTAATTGGCCTTTTTCCCCCGGAGTTTAAGGTGTTCACAGCTGAAAGAAATCAAATTTGACGAGTTGACGCACTCGGATAAGTAAAGAGCACCGTCAGCGTAAAATCCTCCTAAATGGAGCAGTACAGTTCCGGTTGGGATTTTCAAAATAAAACTATTTTGCGTGCGTGTGGGAGAAGGATGACACAGAAACTGTTGAACATTATGGACAATAACATGCATCCCTTACACAATCTCGTGTGTGAACAAAAGAGTGTCTTTAGTGGGAGGCTACGGCAGCTAAGATGCAAAAAGGACAGATTTAAAAATACTTTTTTACCTACTGCAATTGCACTTTATAACGACTCCCCTTTAAGTAAGGACAGAAGACATTTAAACTTTTAAACTTTAGCCTGAGCTGCATATATCAAACTGTATATTTGCACACTTGACTGCTTTTTTTTATCATAATTATTTATTTATCTATCATACTATGCACTGGCAGAGCTAGTGTTTTGTACTGTTATCTAATGAGTAACAGCTACTTATGCACATGGACCATCCATACCACTTCTTTTTATCCTGGCTATGTATTGTGGGCTCATGTTTTTTGTATGGTTGAGATATGTATGTATATATGTGTTGTGTTGTGTGTTTGTGCTGCTGGAACACCTAAATTTCCCTGTTGGGATGAATAAAGTATATCTTATCTTATCTTTATCTTATACTTTATACAAGAAGGAAATTCTAAATAATTTGTAAGTTCGCAGAAATTCCCCATTACGGAATATTGAACAGTTAGATATTGAGTCAGCTCAATAAGGACAGTGCGTGAGAACTTGAGTTATCCTACTGCTTTAATTAAATGTTAGTCCTGGAGTGTATTTTGTCTCACCTGTGCATGTCCAGTTCATTTTAATCTTGTTTTCTTTCCACAAATAAAGAACACTACATAGGCTATGTGATCTATTGGCGCATATAGGCTACCA